>NW_021633636.1:0-177970 GCF_004799145.2 Neltuma alba
CATTAGTTGTGATTCAATATGACCAACAATCTTCCAAGTCACCTATATTGGCATACAACTCTGCACATTTTAACTGAGTTGAGAATCGACGGTTCACCTTGCCACATTTGTTGTACATCCGAATCATCTTCTAGACTGCATGCTTGGTATTGTGGTGGATTTATGCACGTAGGATATCTGTACACTAGATTTGTCACAATTCCATTGGAGGAGAAGTTGTAGTTTTCGTCCAATAACTTCATTCAATCTATCCAATATATATTTTGGATCAACTTTCACTACTTTCGCTCTATCACACTCAAATGTTGCCACCGACCGGGCCATTAAAATTCATCCATTTGCAATATACACACAAACTCTTTGCCTGATGATCCATTCTGCTTCCTAAATAATACATTATAATTAGTAATTAAACAAAAATGAATTGTAAAACTAATTAACTCCATAATATCATTATTTTTTAATTCAATTATGTATTATATTTTTAAAAAAATAGTAGAATAATCATTTATTTACAATTACAAAATTAGGCTATTTATTAAGAAACTTATTTACATTTTTAAGTAAGATAGTAACCTGTAATATCTTTTAATGAACAACGACTGTGGAACATCAATCATAAAAAATATTTAGAATAATTAAAAAATAATTTCAAATAAAAATAAACGTTACATATTAAAATTTTATTATAAATTCTAAGATATCAATATAAAATTAATAATATAAATTACATATTTCAAATATATTAAATAAATAATTTCTATTCATTCCATTTTATTCAAAAATATATTATAATTAAATATATTAAAAAATTAGCTAAAATCATTACTTCTGTTTATTATCAAAAAGGATCTTAAAAACTATAAGTATTTAGAAGGATTAAATATATTTAAAAACATTAAATTCTCCCACAACTACATTCCTAAATTTTTCTAACTTATGTTCCATTATTGGATAATTTTTAATGACTAAATTAGATAAATATGATTAAATAAATTAATTTGAAAATATTCTTATTCAAAAAAATTGCCTCTGCTTCATTTTTCTCCTGGTCCCAACTTCATACTTCAAATGTTCAATTTTAATTTATCTATATTATTAAAGAATAATCATATTCCTTGCAGCCTCTAATTCTATATTGCGAATAATGCTTTTGATGAGATATATACTTTAGTTAACACATAAGGTAAATTACATTAAATAATAATAGAGCTTATAATAAATGTACGGTGTATTTTATATTAGGTACCGTTTAAGTGACCCCAAAAAAATCCTTATGATTGAAAACAAAAATAAATGTTAATAACTATTTCACACTAGTTATTAAAAATTATAATTACTTAATATGACGAAACAATTAGCTATACTGTTAAGTGATTTTTTTAAATTTATAATTTATTATTTGGTTTGTCTAAATAATTATAATTTTTAAGATCCTCTTTAATAAATATTGCTTTCTCTAGGGTCCTCCTCTCTAATTTTTCCAACAAAAAAAAAACTCCTTTCTTTCATTATTATTAACCCCACAATCAGTACTCTTTTTATTAGGGAAATTTTGACACCATTTAGCTAGCTTTCATTGGCTAGATACAAGACTAGACTAAGTTCACACCCGGGGTTGTCAAACTCACGAGTTTAAGTAAACTCGTGACAGGTATGTAAACTCGAATTTATGAAATTCATACATGAAGTCACTATGCATAATCAAATAATAAAATAATTATAAATTTAATAAAATTATAACTTGGACTACTGATTTGGATTTTCAATATTTAAAGGTTTTTATAGTTAAATAATTAACTGTCTTCTACGCATGCTTTGATATGAATTTTACGTAATTTTAACAAAAATAATTTTATCGTTGTATATTAAAATTTTATGAGTGGGGAATATTATTCCATCAATTTTTCTTTAAATATTTAAGTATTTTTCATGACGTATTGACTGGCATAGGAGAAGTTTGATTACCATGCTCACAACCAAATATTATCTAACTAAATACATATTTAATTTGACTACATATTTACTCAAACACTATCTACTAAAAAAAGATATATATTTAATCAGATTATAAAAAAAAACTGTAATTTATTTTATATGACAATTAATTATATGTCTACATTTTTTTAATTAAAACAAACTCAACATGTAAAATAAGACTAAATAAAATTCTTATCCATCATTAGCAAAATACATATCAAAATTTAAAAAAAAAATAATCAAGAGAATGTACTTTAATCAGAAGAAAATTAAGCCTCAAGTTGAGATAAAACGTATACAATATTTGCAAAGGCCACACACCACCAACTTCACGTGAAATTGTGGAAAGAGAAAGAAGAACTGAAGGACCTGCAGATAAAATTCAATTCTTCACGCGAATGCCCTTATATATAGAGAAAGAAGAATTGAATTGTATGAAGAATTGAAGTTGAGATAAAACGTATTTACCTACTTCACGGGAATGCCTTACACATAGAGAAAGAAGAATGTGAGAAGTGAAGAGAAGCCTTCTGATGATGTGGGAATGGCGAATATCTTATATAAATAGAATTCATACTATACACTCACATGCAAAAACAAAGTACTCACGTGTGAGAGACATTGAATGACTACCTCATTGATGGGATATTTGGGGAAGGAGGAACACTTTGGTGTGTGGCTGGAAAAGGCAGAAATAATCTGGTCAAAAAATAAAAAAGCTGAAAAACGCATGGAACCCATATGGAGTGTAAGACAAATGTCTATATAGGGGGTCCCACTGAAGTTGTTCAGACCAAGAACAACTTTTATTTGTGATGTGGGTCCACTTGTTGACCAAGAACAACTTTCATATTTGGATGTGGGTCCACTGAAGTCGTTTTTGGCTTGAACAACTTCTGTACATTTAAACTCGTTATTGTCTGAACGATTTCAAGTGTAGTATCTGAGTAAATATTTTTACTGTTTGTTGTGTCTGGATAAAAAAGCCCCTAATAAGCTAATGAAGGCAGATGGAGGAAACGCCCATTTCTCGACTTTTGTTCCGTAGCTCTGTATCTTATTATTCTCTGATGAAATTTTATTTTTCAGCATTGATTTATTGGATATCCTTCGTGGGAATTTTTATAATTAATAAAAATTTTGAAAAAATATTACTCCTCCGAATCCTTAATATAAGATCCATTTAACTAATTTGATTAGATTAAAGAAGTTAGGTAAGTTAGTTAATTATAAGAAAAGTGACACATTTTTCCTAAAACACATAATCATTTTTCTTAATACCCCTCTCTCTCTTCTACTTGATTATTGTTGAGAGAGTATCCATGGGGGTAACTTAAAAAAATTGATAAATATGAGAAATGGGCCTTATATTTAGGACCAAAACCAACTCAAGAATTAGATCTTATATTAAAGACCGAAGGAGTAAAAAAATAAGTTGAGATTTTATATTAGGATAAAATCCAAATTCCAAACCCACAATTGTCTCTTACAAGAGTACTATATAAAAAACCATAATATTGATATAAAGGCACTCTTCGATAATTATTCATTACTTGTTTAATTGCTGAAAACGAGCAGTACAAGCATCACGTGCAATGTGGGGAAAAAATGGTGAAAAAATGACAATGATCGATTGATCATGATTAGATCAATGGGAGTTCCCTTAAACTCGGAGGCACGAGAATAAAGAATTTGAACCAAGCAGCTTTCAATTTATCCAATTCCTGGGAGTTGAGCATGCCACTGGGAGAGAGAAGACGCCATAGAGCAAGGAAGAAACGAGCCTGAAAAGACCTACATATTTAGATAGGGTTCGGCCTAATTGTAAACCAAAAATAAAGTGTAAATATTGCAATCTTTACCATTGAAACCCCACAAGAACGCACACCAGCAGCCAGGCAAACCATATCCTTTAGTACTCACAGCCTGAAATATAAAAAAGAAAGGGCCATTTAAGTCTAGATACATCAGAATTGAACTCGGGACACGCTTTAAGACTTAAATATACACATACCAATAGTAAGAGGGCACCGAGACCGAAGCATCCACTCATTGTTAAGCTGATAATTGAAGGTCCCTCCCAGCCTGCGGATCCAAAAGAAAACATTATCCTAGAACAAAAACTTTCTGAACATGGTATATTTACACTTCTCTGTCTCAACTGCTTATCACGAAGATCAAGGAATATGGACAACTGAACAAAGCACAAATTGGTCTTGGGTCTGGAAATGGCCAGGATCACAACGAATCAGAACGTTCTTATGACTGGCCATGAAAAACCGTCTCCTTACCAATGAAGAACGAATCAGACGGAGTATAGCCACTGAAGGAACTTGCGCACTACGCCATGCAGAACTGGAAAACCTAGATCACATCTTTCGACGCTGTCCCACTGCCTACACCTGCTGGAGGAAATCCATTCCACAGTCGCGCGTTCAAGAATTTTTCAAAAGCCCATCCAAGACTGGTCTTTGGAACCTCAACCCAAGGTGCATGGGCACTCACTGGCGCCTCTTTTTTGGCACCCCTTGCTGGAAATTATGGGATAATAGAAACAATGTATTTTCATGAATGAATCCTCTAACCCTGAGGAAATTATTATCTCTGTTTGTACTCTTGTCAATCACACAACTAATGCTAGTGAACTCCCCAGTTTTATAGGGTCCGTAGCTTAGATGTTGTACCGTTGTAAGCTATTTGTACATTTTGTTAATATATTCATTTCGATTCCAAAAAAAAAAAAAAAAAACTTTCTGAAGGTTCGTTTACTTCTGAGCGTGGGATTTTTTTTTGCCATACACGAACGTGGAATTTAATTATGCATCATTTACTAAGAAAAATAGGCTAGATACGCATTAAGCACGACACTTGTGGCACATCGGGGAGGGATGAAATAGGAATGGCAGCAATAAGTAGACATTGTGCATAAAATTCCGTTTTGTCACATCTGTTATTTGACATTTTGATGTGGACGTGCATCATGACGTATGGATTGAACCCAAAAAAGAAAGGCTAGAGCCTACGGAAAAAAAATTCATTTTTTTCCCCTTAAACTCACAGAAGAGATGAAAAAAACATTCTTAGGATAAGATTATATCATTAGCAAAGGACATTCAAAAGGAAATAAGAAAATAGGTCTAACATACCAATATAGGGTACCTCAAGGCTGTGAGCACAGGGTGTCACCAATAATGCAACAAAGAACATCAACAACACACTGTGCATCTGCATTAATAGAAATTCAGTTTCAATTAAGACCAAATAAAGAAAATGGTCCTTTGATCTCATATTGAACTTAATTCTTTGCAGATATCAAATTTCATCACATCAATATTATCGCTACATTGCCTTATAAAATAATATCCTCATATCAGTCCTCTCTATGGAGTCTATAAAAAGAAATATCGAATATACCTCACTTCAGGACTGTGTATACCGTAAAGTTTTCAATCATTTATTGAAGTAACAAAAGTTGACTGATTATATCTAATTAAGTTGATTATAACAAAAGTTGATGGTGGGCTGAAATTTGAAATTAATTAACCTTGGAGGAACCTTATTTCAAAAATTGGTCTATCCATGTATATTTTAGCCATACTGTTAATATGAGAAATGCCATATTACTGTAAATGTGAAAAGCAGATGACAATAATTGTTCCACAAGTTCAGAATATCCTAACCTCTTCTATGACGTTAAGATCAGGTGTAAAAATATTCGGCAAAACAAGGAACAGACGTTCCAATTGTTCCTATTACCAATCCAAGTAAAGCTCCAATAATCAGCAGTGACTTCAGCAGATTTTGAGCCTGTTTGATGTTGCAAAACCTTTAGAGGACATAGACAAACAGAGCCCATTTAAGAGCCAGATGCTGCACACAAATCAAGTCATGGTTTTCATGGACAAAGACAACTACTTTCAGGAAAAAAATGTTCGATATGACAAGTGTCACTCACTAAGACATGCAGTGAGATATTATACATACATTTGAAGTTTCAAACCTCACTAACCTTTACCAAACTTCGGCTGAAACCATATAGTAACTCGGGCATAAAAGACTGTGCAGTTTGAGAGAGTGGCTCCCCCCATACCACACACATGCTGTACATTTGAATCATAACCTAATTGTTGGTAGATTGAGAGTTAATATTAATTGGATAGACCTGCACCAGAGAAAGTTATGGCAAAAAACGAAGTAGAGTAACCATAAGCACTTTTGTGAGTAAAGCTAACCTGATTAGCTGCAACCGTATTAGTACCCATTGCTGTAGCAAAATATGTTATGAGAGAGTAAAACGCCACCTAAAAACACTAAAAAGTTTTCAGATGCGTATATCTTCAACATGGAAACCAATAGAGACACAGATTCAAGCAGGATCAGGCTAACCTTTGAGAACATGGTCACAAATACAGGTGCAGCAATCCCAAATATTTGCACACATTCAGAGGGTGATGGTATTGAGATGGCAAAAGAATTATATCCTTTCTTGTTTAGCGCTGCAACCATCATATAGGCTGCTACAATCTGTAAGGAGTCCGACAAATGAGGTTATTGTAAGAATGAGAAAGTGAATAAAAATAAAGAAAACGTCAGGCCAGATCTTGTTAAAAATGTTTATTTGACGTACTTGGGAAGCCAGCGTTGCCCATGCTGCACCTGCAAGACCATAGTTAAAAAAACTGCATAGGCCTATATGACCAATGCCGTTAACAACACTGGCAATGACCAAAGCCTTCAGAGGTCCCCATGAATTTTCATGCCAAGGCTAATGATCAGAGACAAAATTTTCTCAGAATGCAGCATAACAATATAAGTTACAGCTTAAGGTTAAACTAAAACTTCATCTACTAAAGAACATCTTTGTAGATACCAGCAATTTACATTGAGGATTTTCACTACTAAAAAACTACAGTAAAATGCATTCTACCAAATGTCTATGCCGTTTATAGAACAGGATGGCTAGTCTCGTGGTTGCCTTTACCTTTCATTAGTAGATGTAACAATAATAAAGTCAAATTTCTTGAAGGCTACTTCATAACAAAAAGTTTCTCCTTTCAAGTGCATGGGAAAACTTGTTTTCAACGCTTGTCAGACTGCGGTTGAGAAGGGATTAGACATGAAAGAACACATTTTCAAAATCATATTCTAGTGATGAAGCGAAATTCTGCTAAAAAACATGCAATTCACTGGATAAACATTGATGCTAAAGAGAAAGATGCACCATGCAAAGGTAATGCTTCTCTGCCACTGCATATAAAAGAGCACCGAGATACATTATCTTACAAATAGTTGAAAATAATGTTCAAAGATCATTATAACACAACAATCTTTACATGTTTTCAGGGTTCCATGCGATGAATAAAATACATGAGAAGAGGCGCACCTTGCACTCTGAGCAACCAGTCCATAGAGAACAGCAGGCCATGCTAAACCTCGAATCTATCAACAGAAATGCTCTTTTTTAGTCAAATATCTGAAAATCAACCTCAGAATTAGGTGTGAATGCACTGTCAGGCCGTAAGTTTAGAGACATGAATAGGAAGTATATGTAGACAGGGAAGGGAATCAACAGTGAAGAAATAAACAGGATTTATGAAAAAGAAGAAATAAACCTGAACATATTTGCTTGCCGCAGGTACAATTTGAATATTTTTTGGCCCAATAAAAACTGTAAATAAAAAATTATTGACCTCCCCACCAGAAAACATTATTAACTTCTGAAAATAACTAATGTTCATAATATATCTGTGCGCATTTGGATAATACAACATCTGGATTACTTACCAGTTAATGCCCATCCACCAAGAAATTGAGTAAACAAAAGCATCAAGGTTCCACATATCAGGCCAACAAAAAGTAAAACCGATATTTGGTGCTGCACTTCGTCTTTGTCCTGCATATTTTAGTTCAACCATCTCAGGTGAAAGTACAGTACAGAATTTAACAGAAAATGTCCACGTCATGTAATTTCCACATATTTTAACTCTTGGAGTTTATTCACCACAGCAAAATATTGACAGGGTGGCAACGGCATAAGATAAGACATTATTGAAGATTATGACGCAGAATCATCTTGCATTGTATATTTAGGACCAAGACCCAAAAATGATCACCCTAGCCCCCGACGACCGATGCATAGTACAGGAAAAGGCACATGAATAGGAGTGAGAATGAGTTTTTGTTATTAGGACATTGGCTATAGCTTAATATCATCACATGGATTATCACGTATTGCATTATATCCATCGGAGGTCCAAGAACTAACCCCTTTGGCAAGTGAAGTAGCAACCATGTTTGAAGTTGCAATGGAAAGGAACATGAACAGTAGATTCATGTTATCGCAAAACACCGTTCCCGGCCCTGCTCACCATTAGTGAAAATATAGGATTTAAATTCCGATCTTTGCCTATACCATTGAGCATTTCGAATCACTAAAAAAATATAGAAAAGAAAAGGGAGTAAGTTCCAGGGGTTGCCATTTTGAAATGCTACCTAAAGCAGCAAGCTCAGTTGAGCTTCCTCGACCAACCACAGCGGTTGAGATGAGACTCATCAACGGCGCACAGATCCAGAGCCCAGTGGCTGGTCCAGAAAACATGATAATCTCCTTTACTTGCGACAATATGCTCTGATTAGTCGATGCCTGTCTCTTGCTTACATCAACCTCCACTGCCACCTCTTCATCTTCGGACCACGAAACTGACTCGGAACTACAATTACACTTACTCCGAGCTTCTGGATTGCTTCCAGAAACTCCATCTCCGTTTTTAATGAAAGACCTTGCTAACTTACAATTACGAGTTTCCAACGGCGCACTGCGAAAACTGAGAGGAAAACCGGAGGTTGGAGAGGGAGAGTCGGAGAAGTTGAAGTGGAGAGAGGATTGAGATAATTGTCGGAAATTAGGATTTGAATGGGGATTGGGGAAGGGAGTGAAAGGGATTTGAGCTGCATTATGTTATGGTTTAGTTGTAACGTGAGAGTGTGGAGGAGTGGGGTGGGTGGAGAAGAAAAAGAAAGAAAATGGAGTTCGGTGAAGGAAAGCAACTAAATGATGCGTTGGTTGGGGAACGATGTCGTTAACCAAGTTGCCGTTGAAGTTTCCATTGTCGTCCAACTAACCTGCGTTCTTCCCTCGCGCGGCCATCAAATTTAAAGCCACTTCGCAGGTATCACGCGCGTGGCTTACCGAACTCAGGCTTGTGATCTTAGGGGATGTTTTATGGTTTTAAAAATGATTTTAAGCCCCTTAGAGGAATTCATGGAAGTGTTTTAAAGCAAATACACTATTAATCTATATCCAGAGTGTGTTTGGGATCACGATGAAGGTCTTCAAACTAACTTCTCCACTGGTAAAAACTGAAAAAAGTAACTTCTTATTTAAAAGAGATGTTTAGATTCACGGTGAAAATAAATGGACTTATACGGGAAATGGACTTTTTTTTCATAAGCTGCTGCCTTCAGCTTTTCCGTCTTCCCGCTCGCAACTTCTCCACTACACCCTTCGTGGGGCCCATGAGTGAGGGAGGAGAGAGAATACATTATGTGAGTTCTTTTTTTTTTTTTTAATCCAGCCAATTAGTTTTCAATATTTAAACAATTATTTTTTGAATAATAAAATCATTTTTTAAAAATAAATTATTTATTCTTTAAAAAATAACTATTTTATTTTTATAATTAATTTTAATTTTTCTCTACAATTATCACATTATAAGTATATAAAATAAATATATATTGTTTAATAAAGTATATGTCCTTTTCAGTCATTTTATATTCAAATTTATTTTTACATTTATCATCCAAACAAGTTTCAGCTTCTCAGACTGACATTTTTTCAAAACTCAATCTAAACATAAATCACATTACTCTATCTGACTTTTATTCAATCTGACTTCTGTAAAAGTCAAATTGAAAAAAAAAACTACTTCTGCCACTGCTATCCCAAACACACCTCATATTTCTCACTTCTCAGACGTAACCTAACATTTCCGAATCAACATTTGGAATCAAACAAATGCAGGTACATTGGGATTTGGTGAGAATAAAAGTATTTCAATGCCATAATCATTGTATAATAATAAATTAATGAATTAATACTTTTTTAATTTTTTAATAATGCCTCCATTCGTGCCATATCATTGCCATCTTGGACTTTTAACTTTGTCCCAAAGCTTTTTTTTCCTCCATTCGTGCCAATCATTGCCATCTTGGACTTTTAACTTTGTCCCAAAGCTTTTTTTTCCCCAGTGAGAATAGGAGGTACTAATTGCCCGAATCCATATCATTTATAAAAAGCTTTCATGTCTTTTTTTTTTTTAACATAAAAAGCTTTCATATCACTGTCTTACAAAACTATTCATTAAGTTATTATTGTCATGAAAGTAAGGAAAAAAAAAACGTTTATTATTCTAAAAATGAAAAGCTTCGTTAATTTATCTTTTTCAGTTATACCATCAACTATGCACCCATTATTATTTGCAAAGTGTCAATCGTGTCCTCACATTTAAAATTGCTGGGACATATGATTCATGTGGAATCATCTGTGTGCATTTAATCACATAGGGTGGAAAATAAGTTCTGTTCTGTTACGTGAATGATGAACTTGGAAGCAGTTTTGGTCAAAAAAAACTTGGAAGCAGTATAATTATATGTTTATAAATATAATGGGTTATGATTTTGACACAGCATTGGATTGTGGGGCTCCATATTTCCGTCTTTGCCTCTTTAATTGAAAGGCCCATCTCTTCAAAGCGGTTCCCTTCCCCAAAAGAAACTAGGAATAACGCAAACACGTTGTTGGATTATTTAGGGGGAAAAAACCCATGACGTGTCTGGACGATTTTTTTTTTAAATAACGGTTTCTTTGAAAACGTACCAAAGTATTTGTTGTTCGGCCCAGAGGGAAAAAAAAAGGAGGAAAATTGATTCTAAGTTCCTCTTTGACAAATTAATCGGGGAATGAGAACCGCAACAAATAAAAAGGTATAGGCTCCTCAAATACTAATAAGTGTGGTAAGGAAAATATCATACTGCTCTAACATATATTAATTACATATAACAGATCCTCACTTGCATATCATAGATCCTGATTACAAATAGTGAATACCTAGCTGTATATAGGATCTTGTTGCATGTTATGGATTCTAACTGCATGTCATTGATCCAAACTTACATTTTGTTGATTTTAATTGCATGTTGTGAATACATAGTTACATATGGTCTGTTATTGCATATCACAGATCTTAAGTGCATATAAATGATCTGAAGATGCATATTGATGATCCTAACTGCATATCTATATGCCTAGTTGTATATGAGACTTGATTACATATCACAGATCATAATTGCATGTTGCCGATTAATAATTGCATATGCTTGACTCTAATTGTATATTGCAAATGCCTAGTTGCATATGAGACCCTATTGCATGCCATGAATCCTAATTGCATATCATTAATCCAAATTTACATATTGCTAATTCTAATTGCATATATATATATATATATATTGCTACTTACATGAACAAAAAAAATTTGTGCAGAGCTTATAAACAAATTCTTATCTACAAGTACTGATTGCATATGACGGATTCTGCCTCCGTCATGTTAGTTTGTACATAAGAATTTATTCATAAATATTGTATAAAGAAATTTGATGTGAACAAAGTAGCATATATGCAATCAAAATCAGCAATATGCAATTTTGAATATATGATATACAATAAGAATTAGTAATATGCAATAAGATCTCATATGTAACTACGTATCTGCGATATGCAATTAGAAGTAAGCATATGCAACTTTAGATCAGTAATATCACATATGCAATTAGGATTCATGATATGCAATAAGGTCTCATATATAACTAGACATCCATATATACAGTTAAAATAACCAATACGCAACTTGGGATCAATCGTATGCAATTAGAATCTATGATATGCAACAAGACACTATATGCAATTAGATATTTACAATATGTAATTAAAATCAGTAATATGCAAGTTTAGGTCAACTATATGTAATTAAGATATGTAATATGCAATAAGACCCCATATGCAACTAAGTATTCACCATATACAGTTAGGACCTGTGATATGCAAGTGAGGATCCATCATATGCAATTAGTATCTGTTAGGGCAATATAGTCTTTTCTTACCATACTTACTGACATTTGAGAGGCTCACACTTTTAAATTCATTGCAAATCACATTCCCTACTTAATTTGTAAAGGAGGAACTTTTAACCAATTTCCCCAAAAAAAAAAAAAAAGAGGTCTCGCTTCACTTTATTCATAAAAAATATATGATTATATACTCGAGTAAGACATTGGCAAAGATGTTATATCATTATTTCAATTTATCCATTAATAAGATGTTAAACCATTATTTCAATTTATCAATTAATACTTGGAAAAATTAGAAAAAAAAGCCTTCATAAGAAATTTTATTAATGAGATGAATCTAAATCAAAATACCGGTACTTTGCGTTAAACAGGATAAATTTTATTTTCTTTCATTTCATGTTATAAAAAGAATTATATTTGTTGTCCGAACTTTGTAATTCAAGAGGTTCTTGGGAACAATCAAAAACACTTGTATGCAAGTTAAAATAAAACTTCTCTGATATATTTATTTTATATATTTTAAAAACATGGTTTGATTTTTATTTAAATACTGACACCAAGTCTCTTCTTTTAATGTTTCTTAAACGTAAATTTAAAATAATGAGCGTGTAGATTATGATAAAACAATAAATAAATTATATCACCTACAGTCTTAATTATAAGAACTAGTTGACTAATTTGAGGAGATTAAAGAAATAAATTAAGTTAGTTATTTGTAATAAATATGTGTTGTCTTTCCTAAAATACCCTTGTTAATCAAGTGTGTTAGCTAGAACTATAATTATTAAACATACTATCTTGGAATAAAATCTATAAATATTAGAGACAAAGTAGATTAAGATCTTATATTTAAGATCAAAATAAAAATTAAATAAAATCTTTTATTAAAGACAGGTGCAGTATCTGTTATGGAGTTCTTGTGAGATTACCGGTCTTTTTATTGGAAAGATTTTTATTTTTTTATTTTTTCTGGCTTGAGAAAATGTATCACAGGCCCTTTTTGCCCCCTTTTGTTTTTTTGTTGTCCGTCCTTGCTGGAATTATAGAATATCCCTCTCACGCATACATAACACAGTCAAATCGAGAACCGAATCGTTACCAGAGAAATATGTGGTCCAATTGTTTTGGAACCACACGATTCACGCGGACATTTTATAACATTATTTCCCACTCAGCTATGCGAGAATCCCTCCTACGTTCAAGGTTCAGAAAATATGTGGGCGATTTTTTTTCCCGGAAAAAAAAAAAATCCATTTCGGTGTACCCACTCAATGACAGAATTTCGATCCTTCGCCCGTGAAAATAAAAACAATTTTCAAATGTACGTATTTCTTCCTAATTAAAAATAAGAATTAGACTTTTTTTATGGTCCTTTAATATAATTTTTATTTTGATTTTTATACTTCTTCATAAGTTAGTTATTTGAGAAAATTTGAGAAAATTAAAAAAATTAATTAATTTAGTTATTTGCTATAAATAGTTGTTGTCTTTCTTATAATAACTTTGTTAATCATACATATTAGTTAGAATTACCATTTGATAAAATATTTAACATGTGTAACTATTATAAAGACTACTTTAGAAAAAATATATAAATATAAAAAACAAATGGGATTAAGGTTTTATATTTAGAATCAGATTAAAAATTAAATAAACTCTTATAATAAGAAACGGAGGTATTAGTTTGTGTGCAGGTTTTTTACAATAATTTTTCCCGAAATTAACGTTTTTGAAAAAAAATTGCGAGGGCATTATGCCTTTGAATCTTTGATGCCCTTCCACGCGTTATCACTCTACCTCTGATCAGCGGGGGTACCACCAGATGTATAAGATGGTTTAGTTGTTTTTTTGGTCAACAACAATATTGCTTTATTCTACTTTCACATTACTTTTTATTCAAATACTACCTCCGGTCTTAATTATAAGAGCTAATTAACTAATTTGAAGAAATTAAGAAAAGAAGTTAAGTTAGTTATTTGTCATAAATAGGTGTTGTCTTTCCTGAAATATCCTTGTTAATTAAGTGTATTGGCTAAAACTATTATTATTGGAAGGACTATCTTGGAAAAAATGTATAAATATTAGAAACAAAGTGGATTGGGATTTTATATTTAGGACCAAAATAAAAGTCAAACAAGGTTATATATTATGTAAAAATATGAAAATTTTGTGTAAGACACAGTTAAAAACATGAACAAGATAATTAGAATGGGTATGTTGTGTAAAAATATACTACCTCTAGTCCTTAATATAAGACCCTATTTGGTTTTTATTTTAGTCCTAAATATAAGAACCCAATTCACTTTGTCTCTCATATTTATACATTTTTTTTAAAGTAGCCCTTCTAACAATGATAATTCTAGTCAATACATTTAATTAGCAAGGATATTTTAGGAAAGACAACACCCATTTAAGACAAATAACTGATTAAACTTACTTCCTTAATCTTCTTAAATTAGTCAATTGACTCTTATAATTAAGACCGAAGGTAGTAAGTTTTATAAAAATCATGAGAATAACACACATATATATGAACAAAATAAAGCTGAACATGTAATTTTGCTCTTGTTAAAGCATGCATGATAAATATACGTGCACGCGCGCGTGCGGACCTTGTGATCCAATAATGCTAAACTCTTCCCACAGTCTTGTAAGTGCCATTCTTTGCCATGTGGAATGGGTATGTGAGTTATCCCCCCCCCCCCCCCCCCAAAAAAAAAACACGTTATTTTTATCTTTCCAGTAATAGCTCTCCTTTGAAATATCGTGACATGAATACACACTAAAATGCATATATTTTGTCATTTTTCGTATAACTATGAAGGTTAATGACATTTTGAATAATAAAATTTTTAACAAAAATTTAAATAGTCTATAAATATTGATTAAGCAGTAAATTAATTAAGTTGATTCAGGCGGTAAGGATAAGGTAGATCATGTGCGTAGATCAAAATACATACGTATATATATATTCTTTCATGTCACATGAGAAGATTGGCAAAATATTCATGGGACTTTATGTCGCATTAGAGCCATAACTGATTAATCAAGGCTTTTTTATAGCCCATAGGGAGACATTATAAAGTAAGATTTTGCTGATCTCATCTAATCAATTATTAAACAGTACAGCTAATAAGTCGGTGTGTGCACAGACTTGTATATATTAACAACTTTAATGAACAGATCAAGATTCTATAGTTTCATATGACCAAGCATTACCTGTGATCTTGATATAAGACCCAGTTGATTTATTTGAGAAAATTAAAAAAAGTTAACAAATTATCTTAAAATACTTATATTTATCTTCTTTTTCAAACTAATACACGATCGCTTTTATAAGTTGATGTATATAATCTAATAATAAACGTAAATATTTTATAGAAATCATGTAGTATATATTATAATTAAATAATTTAGCAACTTTCTTAATATTTTTAAATTAATCAACTGAGTCTTATATCAGTTTAAGAAATAGTAGTGCTGCCGTTTATACAGAAATGATCGAACAAAAAGAAACACGGGCTTGAGTTGAAAAGACAGCACCGTGATCAACATATATAATACGACATTGGAATATACGATTGAAACTTATCTCCAGTTGTAGAATAAAGGGGAAATTAAAGAATGAAAGAAAACAGATCAACATAAATTAATGAACTTGGAAATGTATACATATATATCAAGGATATTAAGAAAATATGAAACCCTCTCAGAGAATATAGTTGACTCTCAAGTGTTGGAGAAATATTCAAGTGAACACGCGCATAACGCTTTGTCAGCTGGCAGCCATGCAAACAGCTAACTATAATGAAGTCATTTTTACCAATAAGACTCAGAGACCTGTTAGCAAGTTCTATATAATGCTCCCCCACTTTCTCTCCAAAACTCACGAATCAGCCAGGCGCATTAATTAATTTACATGTGGCATCATTACTACTTTTGAGTGTTGTGTTTGGCATTCACATAGATATCTCTTTTGATTAGGCTATATACGGTAGGTCTAAATTAAAGCAGAAGAGGAATTAGAAGTAATGGCGAGCTTATTGGGAACGATTCTGAAGCACCCAGAAGAAATATACCCAATGTTGAAGATGAAGATGGTGATAAGGAAAGCAGAGAAGGTCATTCCTGATCAGAAACCACATTGGGTTTTCTGCTACACCATTCTTCACAAGGTCGCTCGAAATTTTGCCCTCACCATTCAGCACCTTGATTCCCAGCTTCGTGATTCTGTGAGTTTCTTCTTATTTCTTCATGTTTTCTACTGCGCTAGCTTTTCATTATTCTCCTCTTTTCTGGGATATGGCTGTTCCAGATCCTTCAGCATAAAGCCATCAGGCACGTTCATACTCCTGTCTTTGAATTGGTGCTTGTGAGAAAGTCATCTATCTATCTTTAAGAACCAGAATATCTGTTGGTTCCATGGTTTCTAGCATTGCAAATTACAATTAATTAGGTCAAGCAAGCAGCTAAAACTACTAACTCTGGTCCTTAATATAAGACCTTATTTGACTTTTATTTTAGTCCTAAATATAATACTCCAATTCACTTTGTCTCTTATATTTATGTATTTTTTTTCCAAGATAATCCTTCTAATAATGGTGGTTTTAGCCAATACACTTAATTAGTAAAGATATTTGAGGAAAAATAATATTTATTTATGACAAATAATCAACTTAACTTATTTCCTTAATCTCCTCAAATTAGTCAACTAGCTTTTATATTAAGAACAGGAGCTAGTATTTTGTTTTCATTTATAAATGTTTTTTTTTTTGATGTGGCAGATACTCGTATTTTATTTGGTTCTAAGAGCCTTGGATACCGTCGGTACGTTGCTTTCATCATTTAATCCTTGTGATTGTAACCCTTTATGTATATCTTAAATATATAATTGGATGACTTTAAATGGAAATACTGCCCGCGCGCGCGCACACACACACATATATAAAATTAAGTACTACGTAAATAACCTCATGCAATGATATTATAATTTGGCATGCATGCAGAGGACGATACAAGTTTGCCTTCAAAAGTGAGAATACCTATTTTGGAAACATTCCATCTCCGCATAGCTGATCCCCGCTGGAGTTTTTCATGTAAGAGTTCTAAGACTCCTGTCTAGCTAGTAAATTACTGAAATCTAATATCTAATGCTCATTAATTATAAATTTCAAGATTTCGTACGTATTATAAAATATATTGTTTTTGCTAATGGAAAGGTGGAACCGGAGATTGTAAGATTCTTATGGAGCAATTTCATCATGTTAGAACGGCCTTCCTTGAGCTTAAAAGAAGGTACATTCATTATTCATTAATAATTATCCATGAAATATAATAGAGTCAAATGTTTTTTCCTCTGAAATATTTATTAATTATGTATTTATATATTCCTGTTGGAATAATGAGTAATTATTAATAAGCATGCAGTCATCAGGATGTGATTAGGGAAGTTACCAGACAGATGGGAGCTGGAATGGCAAAATTTATTTGCAAGGAGGTAATTACAGAACCTATCTCGCTCACTTTTGCATATTTATTTATATAGTAAATAATCTGGGAAAAATTGTTGCAGATAGAGACAATAGAAGATCTGAATGAGTACGCTCATTACGTAGCAGGGTTGGTAGGGTTAGGACTTTCTAAGCTCTTTTATGCTTCTGGGACAGAGGATTTAGCTCCTGAATCTCTTTCCAATTCAATGGGTTTACTCCTTCAGGTGTGTGTATATATATATGTATGTATATATAAATTATTAATTAATTATATTCCACATTTTGTAACCTCTCTTCCTTTGTTTATGTTTCCGCGAGAGAAGATTAATTCAAATTTCCTATTTCAATACTAAATTAATTCAATTGCAATGGAATTATTGTAGAATGCAAATATCATTCGTGATTATTTGGAAGATATTAATGAGATACCAATGCCACGCACGTTTTGGCCTCGTCAAGTTTGGAGTAAATATGTGCACAAACTCGAGGTATATGTATATATAATAATGGCTCTCCTAAAAATTAATTTATTTTTCCTGTATTTTTAAAAATGGATAAAATATATGAGTGTGTGTGTGTGTGTACGTAGGACCTGAAAGAGGAGAACAACTCGAAGAAGGCGTTGCAGTGTTTGAACGAAATGGTCACAAATGCTTTGGTTCACGTACCACATTGTCTCAAATACCTGTCTGCTTTGAGAGATCCTGCTATTTTCAGATTCTGTGCTGTTCCTCAGGTTTCATAAAATCTCTTCTTAATTTTCTCGAATATTCTTATAATTTTCTTACACATTTTTTGCTTTGTCTCTAATCATCTGGGAGCTTAATTGATCCACAAAATTATTCATTACTGTTTCGTGACGTTCTGATATATGTATATGCATCTCGTGAATGTTTCTTAGTAATTGTGTGAGTGAGAGAGATCAGCGTTGACTTTGACTTTGGCCCTCACTTGTGACAATATATGGACAGGTCGTGGCCATTGGAACCCTCGCTTTGTGCTACAACAACATTGATGTTTTCAGAGTTGCTTTGAAATTGAGACGCGGTGCGTACACACACAGATAATGCGAATTTCCCTATATTTTAATTTATTCTACCTTCTGTATTTAGTATAAGAGTTCGATAATTAATTTAAAATTATTAAAAAATTAGTTTGATTGGTTATTTATAACAATATATGTTTACTTTTTAAAATTATCTTATCATGTATATTGAAATTACTTGTTGTACTCATCAAAAAAAAGAAATTACTTGTTGGTGAGAATCCTTTACATATAATAGAAATATTTTGGAGAAAAAATATAAATATGAGAGATAGAGTTTATTGAGGTCTTGTATTTATAATTAGATTCAACCCCAACTAACTCTTATATTAAGAACAGGAGGTATGAAGTACTACCTTTGATCTTTAATATAAGAGTTAGTTGACTAATTTGAGTATATTAAAAAAATTGGTTACATTAGTTATTTGTAATAAATAAATGTTATTTTTTTTAAAATATCCTTGTTAATCAAGTGTATTAGCTAGAACTACTATTATTATAAGGATTATGTTAAAAAAATGAATAAGTATGAGAGATAAAAATGATTGAGGTCATATATCTAGGATCAAAATAAAAATCAAATGAACTCTTATATTAGGAAACAGAGCTAGTATTAAATATACGGATGTATAATGTACACACAATATGCTGGCTTTTTTTGTGTTTGGGGTATGAATAGATTATTCTGTGTGCGGTTAGGTCTGACGGCTAAACTCATCCACCAAACAAGAACAATGTCGGATGTCTATGATGCTTTTTCACAATTCACTTCCATTATGAAAGCTAAGGTATAATTCATCTTTATTTATTTAATTCAAGTTGATAGAATTGAATTGTTCAGTTCTGTCTTTTATGTTATATTGAACTCTTTACTGAAGTGTAAATGAATATAGGTTGAGCCGGACGATCCTAGTGCCTCAACTACGCTGAGCAGGATAGAAGCAATTCAGCAAATTTGCAAGCAACAGAATTCTAAAACTCCAAAACAACAAAGGTCTTAACTTAAATCCCTTTACTAGTTACTTACACTTTCATTATTATTAGCTAACTACTCCTCCGATCCTTAATATAAGACCCATTTAACTAATTTAATTAGATTAAGGAAGTTAGGTAAGTTAGTTAATTATAAGAAAAGTGACACATTTTTCCTAAAATACCATAATCATCTTTTTTAATACCCCCTCTCCCTCTTCTATTTGATTATGGTTGAGGGAGTATCTATAGGGGTAATTTAGAGAAAATTGATAAATATGAGAAATAGGTCTTATATTTAAGACCAAAACCAACTCAAGAATTGGGTCCTATATTAAGGACCGGAGGAGTATATACGTTTCTCTTACCTTCTCTATCTTTTTCATTTTAGGGAACATTGCAAGGTCAACAAAGAGTTAGGATATCATTCACCGCAGGCGAGAAGTTCATCATTATTTTTGGATTGGATTTCAAATTTTATATTATTTTATGAATTATGGTTATTAAAATTTAAGCAAACATTTGGTAACAAAATTGCATCCAAATCTGCAGGGGGTTGCAATATATGTTGCCATATGCTTGGCATTTGCATATTTATACTCCAGCGTGCTCAATATATACTGTAAGTTCATTCATTCTCATTGGAGTCTGATTTTAATATTCCTTTTTATATTATTAAAATTGATAATGACGTTGATATTCTGGTGATCCATCCTGATTGTACGTTATGATTAAATTGATATATTTTTTCCTGGTGGAATTTATAAATTGATTTAAACAATTGGATTTTGAATGCAGGACTTGTTGTCTTCTTAGGCCCATTTACAAAGCCCTGAAGAATCCTATCCATCATGGAGTTGTTGTCTTCTTAGGCATAGTTGTCAGAAGCCTATGTTATCCATTTTTTAAAAAAAAATCAATACTAAGTTATCTTACATGCAATTATGTTTTTGTATTTTTATATTGTTTCGGAAGATTAAATCCATGAATCTTTGTGTAATTTCATGAGCTAGATTCATAAATTATTATGTTGCAAAATCTATAAATTTATTGGCCCCTTCACCTTCTGTGACCAAACATTTGTATATTAAGTGTTCAATATCAAAATAAATAAATAAATAAAACCCTCATACTGTAAATTAAAAACCAATGAACTGTCAGTCTAGAAACAAACTATTAAATATAAATAATACAAAAGCTGCGACTTCATCTATAGAATGAGTGGATGACAAATCAATGCTCCATCGTAATAGCAAAGCAATGAAATTGCGTCTTTTTATGGAAAATTAACAAGTGCATTGTCATTAAAAAGTTAGGAAAATCGCAAAAAAAAAATCCTAAAAATTATATACAGGAACCAATTTATAAAATTTGTTATCATTTGTTTATATTATTTTCAAAACCAATACTGATGTTATAATAGGTTTTATTTGTAATATTTTTATTTCTAAGATTGTTTTTTTTTTTTGCAATTTTTTCTTGAAATTTTCTTGATATCTTAAAAAATTTGGCAAACAAACAAATATGATGATTAATTTGTACAATCAATGTTAAAAGACTAACAATTAAGGCCTTGTTTAGAATCATGATTATAAGAAGATTTTATGTATATTGAGATAAAATTTTTCTCACATAGTTATTTCAGACCTATTTGGCAGTGTTCAAAAACATTTATAAATATATTTCATATAAGTTGAAATAAGACATTTTTATATATTTATTTTGTATTCTGTATATTAACTGAAAAGCTATTTATGAATTATTTCAAAAAATCCTAAATTGGGGAGGAGATAGAAGGATCAGATAGTCAACTCTGATAATAAATTACGAGTAGTTTACTAGAATGCGTCTACTCGGCCACCTACTTAATTAAGATTTAACTTTCAAAGTGGGGGAGATGTCCTTATCCAAGCACTGATTATTGACGATGACATCATACATACTTACTCTAGTTGTCTATACTGGGCATCTATCGCAAGGGGTAAAGGAAAATCGTGGCCCTCAGTATACGCCAGTTCTCGTGGACGATCGTTTTGTGTAGTATTTAATGAGTTATTCCAAAACTACCCTTTCAACCATATTCTCCCGTAATATTATTTTCAGTTATAATTATAAGATTTTGTTTTTAAACTATAAGTGAGATCTTATAATTAGGATCAAAGGTAGTATGAAAATATTTGATCAATGGGGAAGTGATTCAATTTTAATATTATCTCTAATCCTAATTATAAAATATCATTTATAATTTACAAATGAGATCTTATAATTAAAATAAGAAATAGTGTATAACTTTAACTACCTTGTGTTAGTTATGATAAATTAGTTAAACGTGATTTATGTACAACTATAAATGAAAGGCGATTCACATGCATCCCTAATCACACACCCACTTCACTTTACTACCTTCTTCTTCTTTTTTTTTCACTAGCACTTCACTTTACTCCCTTCGACCATAGTATCCAAAGCTTTCTTTATAAGAATCATTTCTACACATGTTAATCTAAATAAATAAGCCTTCAGGTAACTGAAACGCAGCTTCATACATAAGACCTGTTTAGAATACTTTATAAGAAGTTTATAAACTGTTTTTTAATAGTAACTTATAGGATACGAGACAAATATATAAGAAAAATTTTATTTCAATTTATATAAAATATATTTATAGAAAATTTTCACCATTTTACCGAATAGGGCTATAATGGACCCCATCGTCTCCCTGCGAAGGAGTAGTGGCAGTTTAAACAATAATAATCAGTCACATCTCTCCAGCTGTCAGCATGTGAACACTTGCGCGACACACACGCACACACATATTCAACTTTACTTGCATTTTTCCCTAAATCACATCTATATTTATTTATGTACTAACTCCGGTATAGGGCCTTGTTCTTAGGACCGGAGGTAATAGTGATCCATAACAAATGACATGGTTCACACTTCACAGGCCACAACTTTATATATGTAAAACACAGATATATACGTAAAAATATAGAAATTAATTTTACTACAGTGGTTTAGGTTACCTGATCCTTGCTCGTGCTTCTACTGGACAAAATGATACTATATAATACTGTTCCGGTCTTATATATAAAACCCATTTTGTAGTGTAAATTGCACAACAAAACGAGTCTTGATTGGAGGGAGTATTATATAATGCGTACTCGTTTAATGAGGTACCTATATTTAATACTTAACAGTATCTTGAATATGATTGTTTTTATTTGGAAGATGTTTATATGTAATAAAAAAACAAAAAAAAATGATATTTGAGAAATAAAGCTGACATGAATAAAATAAATATATAAAGAAATACCATAATTTTTTTGGTTACATGAAGAGCGGGATCGAACCCGCATATTACCATAATTAGCATAACTTTCCGAGGACAAGGTCATTAGTGAGGGTGGGCCATGATCCATACAAAAGTCCAAAGTGGACCAAGCGGGTTGGTTAGGGATGATGTGAACTCGTGACAAGCGAGAGGGACCATTAATTACTGAACTGACTGTCATTTCTTGACAATGTGCAGGCCCGACCCACGACGTGATTGCGATATCACATAATATTCCCCTTCCGTTTGGGGAAAAAAAAAAAATCCACTTCCTCGTGCATCCTTCTATGCGTATTCCTCATCTCATCTAATTTATATTTTAAAAAAATATCAGAAAGAGGTTATATTCTTCATAATAGTGTAATTTCTGATAGATTTTATCATATTAATATTGATATTTAAATGTTTTTTATGTAACCATCTGATTAAGTCAGATTCAAATATTATTGAGCCAAACTGATGATATTTAAATATATTAATCAGCAGTGATGATTACTACTTCAAATAAATCAAAATCACTCTGGCAAAAAAAAAAATCAAAATTAACCTGGTACTCTTGCAATTTTAAATTCCCATTCAATTGTGTTGTTACGTTTGTTTTCTTCGCCAACAAAATATGTTCTTATGTACCAACAAATTATACCGCTTAAAGTCAATTTAATCAAGTAATTTCTCTATAAAAGGTGCTCCTTCTGAATTTCTTTTATAAGAAATAAATGAAAGCATATTTTTAGCTCTGAATATAAGAAAAAAGTAAAAAAAAAAAAAGACTGGACTCTTGTGAAAAAATATAAGAAACAAATTTATATGTATTCTTGAGGAATGTAAAAACATTTGTTATTTGATTGCCAACTCCTGTTCCTATACACTAATCCAATTTAGTTGGGAGAGGCGCGGGCCTTCATATTCTAAGGAAGACTGGCCGTTGCTGTTGGTGTACGATATTCTTTGCCATTAAAGAAACGAGAGTCTGATCAATTTTCATGATTTTTAAAAAATTATCAAAAGAATTTATAAATAATAGATGTTTCACTTAAAAATACTCTCTTCAGTCCTATATATAAGCTTCAAATAATCTAATCACGTTTAACATACTAATAGTTAAAATTAGTTTAAAATAATAAATAGATTGAATTTTTTTTTTTAAATTTGTTCTTATTTATTCAGAGAGTAAATGAGAGACAATAAATAAAAGGGAAAACCATATTGGAGGTACCTATACTTTCTCTCAATTTTTAATTTGGTACCTATGTGTTTTTTCCCTTTAATTAAACATTTAATTTTATTTTTTTAGCAACATTAGCTCTTATAATTTTGTTCTATTGATATTTGTAGTCTTTACATAAGGATTAATGATGTTAATAGAGGAAAAATAAAGATTTAGTTAAGAACAAAAAACACATAGGTACCAAATTGAAAATTGAAAAAAAGTATAGGTACCTCCAATATGGTTTTCCCT
Source organism: Neltuma alba (assembly GCF_004799145.2). Classification (NCBI taxonomy): domain Eukaryota; kingdom Viridiplantae; phylum Streptophyta; class Magnoliopsida; order Fabales; family Fabaceae; genus Neltuma; species Neltuma alba. The sequence goes on from NW_021633636.1 coordinate 24,405, forward strand.
AAATAAAAAATGATGAAAGAAAATATATGTGTATAACATTAAGAAGAGAGAGTACTAAATACAATCAACTAAAGGCAAACTAGAAAAAAGAAAAAGTAATAAATACTTAGATAAACTCAAAAATAAAACTTATATTTTAAATCAGACTTATCTTTAAAAATGAAACTTATATATAAAACTGAAGGGAGTAATTTATTATAAATATATTTTTTTGAAAAAAGAAGGCATACGAAGTTTGTTTGGCTCTGCCCCTCTGGGTCCTTAGCGTGGCTTACACAAAACGATGCTGATTGGTTGGAACAGATTTGGGTGGCATTAATATTATCAATATATCAATATATCAATATAATTAATAATAAGAGTTCCATTTATTTTTAGGAAGATAAAGAAAAATAATAATAATAATTCAAAGCGCACGCGGACTGCATGCCCCTCGCATCTCGCGCTGCCCTCATAAACAAATCCGTTGCAGTTGAAAATAACCAGAAAATATTCCGAATTTCCAATTTCCAATCCTTCTTGTTGTGCTGCCAAATAGTACTGTACCCACTCGATCCCCTTCCAGGACATTACAACTCATGGTAAATTATTAACTAAGCATTTGGCTATTCGCAACATCGAATCAAATTTGTCCCTCGATTCTGTGCTTCAAGGTATTTCGTGCTTTAATTTCTCCGTTTCTCTATCACCAAGCTCACACGCCAAACTTCACTGTACTCCGTATCGGCCGATCATTGTCACCCACGAAGCTCCAGCAATAAGAAATCAAGATATTTCTCAGTCCCCTGTATTTTAAGTCAAATCCTGGGATTTGGATTTTGGATACTCTGCGAAAATGGGGAGTTTGGGCGCGATTTTGAGGCATCCCGATGACTTCTACCCGCTTGTGAAGCTCAAAATGGCGGCCAGGCACGCAGAGAAGCAGATCCCTCCCGAGCCACACTGGGCTTTCTGCTATAGCATGCTTCACAAGGTGTCTCGTAGTTTTGGTCTCGTCATTCAGCAGCTCGGAACCGACCTTCGCGACGCTGTAAGTTCCGTATCGCCTTTTATGGTGTGTTTTGAATTGTCTGAATGATTTTTTTTGTTTCTATGGTTCTGGCAAATCGTCAGTGAATGAAAAACAGAATGAGGATGGACTACTTCTTCTGTGAATCTTAATAGGTGAAGTTGAATTTGTTTTTTGGCTGCATATGTAGGCGCTGGATCCTTTTTCGGTCTCAGCGCATATGGTTAAGGCAGATTTGCAGCCTTTGGCATTGGCATTTATTAATACAAGTTTAGGTTGACTTGATGCTTGACCTAGAAAGGAATTCCTTGGATACTCCTCGAGTTCTTATTTTATATCATCAATTAACTCTACAATATTTCTTCTCTCTATATCACTAACGAATGGTTCTGAGTCTTGGTAGAAAACCTTCAACTGAAAACTACCAAATTCAGAAAGACCTGGCTAAGATTTGGGACTATTTGAAAAATGATCAACGACGGGACTGGATGAAAGTATTCTTGCTAGAGTTGACCCTTTTATAGCGTTTTTCATTTTACAAGTTGCTGATATTAGTGCTTTCCTTTGTTGAGAGGATTACTTTTGTTTTCTACCGAGCCCTTTCTCCTATTGATATTTTCCTGAAATGAATTGTTTATAACTCCAAAATCTCTGGCTTTGCAGGTTTGCATATTTTATTTGGTCCTTCGAGCCCTTGATACCGTTGGTTTGTTTCTACAGTCTTCAACCTTGAACTGTTCGTTATTGCTTCAACTTCTAATTTTGTCCTATATAATAAACTCGCATTATAGAAGCCAAAATTTGTTTATTGCTTGTCAAATATCCAGGTTTGTGGTTTCTAATGGTTCTACTAGATATCAGGATATGTTTACTTGACAAACTGGTTGGTCTACGATCTATTATTCCTTTTTTTGTCAACTATATTTTGGTTAATTAACTGAGGTAAATAGAGACTATCGTTAGATGCTTTGAAACTTTCTGGCTTATGGCATCACAAATTATCTTTTCGAGGGCAATAAAGAACTCAAATCATAAATATGCAAACAATTTTCAAATTACTCATGCACATTTTGATAAGATACCATATGAAATTATTATTATTTTTATTTTGCCTTGCATATAAGGAAAGTATGTCTATCCGAACATCTGAGGAAGTATAAATCTGCTACTAATTAGTGTTAGTCTATTTAGCATTTTGCTTATGGATGAATATACATGTGAATCACAATTTCTTTTTTTCCAATTTTGTTTGCCTAAGTAGAAAGCAGATGATTTGTTTGCCTAAGTAGGAATTAGATGAAGAAAATAAATGGTTTTCATTGCAAAAATAAAGTAAAGAGAAAACAAATGATGTCAAGTGTCTAATTTGAACCACACCTACCTAATATGGGAAACTTGTACTGAGACTGTTAGAAGAATTCAGATTGGCAATTTCTTTCCTCTTCCTTCTTACCTATCAACATTGCACCGTTCAATGTTTAAAACTGTGTTTTCACTAATCATATTTTTGCAACCCTTTTCTCTTGGCAGAGGACGATACTAGCATATCTACAGATGTTAAGGTGCCAATATTAATAGCTTTTCATCATCACATATATGATCGTGATTGGCATTTTTCTTGTAAGTGTCTTGCTTTCACCTTTACTATTTCTTTTCATGTTGAGTTAGATGTCATCTGGCATGCCGTTTGTGCCCCCTTGCTGGAATTTTCCTATACTATACTTGTTCAACTTGACCACGCCAAACTTGTCCTGTTGAAATCTGGTTGAGAAGTTTAAATGGATTTTTTGACTCTTTCAATAGCACACATACCTCAAACCTTGTCTGGTGGTTTTCATGCTGACTCTAGTCTGTCTTTATGTAACTAGGTGGGACAAAGGAGTACAAAATCTTAATGGACCAGTTTCATCATGTTTCAACTGCATTTCTGGAACTTGGAAAGAAGTCAGTTTTTATCCTTGCATATTTCCTTCTATAGTAATTTTGTTAAGAAATTATTATAAAAGTTATTTATGGCCCTTTGCTTGTTCATAGTTCTACTTTTTAAGCTGAACCGGCCCTTGACAAGATACCAAAGCACCTCTAAGATCAAATAGTCAAAAGCTGAATCCCATCTTTCTCCAATTCTCTTAATTAAGATTCACTTGCAACCCCAAGGCATGGTTGGTTTGTGTTCTGTCCACATTTCAAGCTTTAAATGCTTGTGCGTGAGGGGGTGTGCTAGATATTATAACAAAATTTGTTCATGGCCCTTGGTAATTTCCATCCTTGATTTAATCAATATCATGCCCGCAGGCCTTATTTCCTATTTAATGCCTACTATTGTTTTATTGCCATGAGCATGCATTCAAATGCATGTTGCCTATTTCATGGATGAGTGAACTCATGAATCAACAACATATTTGATATTCTGTTCTTACCTTTCTGTTAATTTTTTCCCCTTGAGCACTAAGTTTACTTTAATTCTTTTTCCCCTCAGACATTGAGTTTACACTATACAGCAGAGCAGTCAGATTTTAAGTTTGGCCCTTTGAGTCGTTTGTCCATGTGAACTATCATTATTTACCAACCATATTATAGATATTTTTCATTTGTTTTCTTCTACCTAAGAATTCTCCGCTTTTCCAATGAGTTTGTCTCTGAATTGGCCAGGTGGTCAACAACAAAATTGTTGGTTTTGACTCTATGTTTGCAAAATTCTCTCATTTGTTATCCTGTTCTGTTTCTTAAAAAATATTTCATGAGTCAGCTGGGGTTCCTGAGAATTTACTGTCAATGCAGTGCCTGCATTAACTGCGCTTATGCATATGTGTGTCATGAGATAGAATTGTCGGTGTGCATTCTTTTGATAAATGACTAAACAATGAGAAATTACCTCTGCAGCTATCAGGAAGCAATTGAGGATATTACCAAAAGGATGGGAGCTGGAATGGCCAAATTCATTTGCAAAGAGGTTCACTATGCATCTCTTCTGTTCATCTTAGATTCTAGATATTTCATAAATATGCTAGATTAGTTCCACTTGATTAAGTCATCTCTTTGACTGGTATGATATTATATTCATTTTGCATTTTTGCTATCTCCTTAAACCTGGCTGGAAGTATAAATATTAGTTAGTTTTAAATTTAGAGGAGATAACTTTTTTCCAAAATTTTTTGAGTTATCCCATCCCTCAACTCCCGTTCATAATTATAAGGAACTTTAAGTAATTACAACCTAATTCCAACATTTTGATTAATTAATACATTATTAAATTTAGTGTTTAGCTCTTCATACCCATGAACAAAGACCATATGGCCAAATTATGAGTGTTGATCCCCCTTCTGATTATTTTATACTTTTTCAAAATATTTGTTTCTAAGGTGACGGACGTATGGCTATCTAGTAGTTTCTACGTTTTGCTGCTAGTTTTTTTTGACCTTCAAACTTTCATATCAGGATTCAAGAGTTAGACCTCAATGAATGTCTAATAAAGAGAGTAAGGTAGCACCACATTTTGATATTTTCATGATAATTGCGTTATACTACTATTAGTGCATCTGTCATGTCTCTCGTGAGTTCAAACCCAGAAGCATTATTCGAAACAAAATTTCCCTTCAGTCTAGATAGATGGTCTTGATTTACACCATGGGATTTCTCTCTACTTACAGGTGGAAACAGTCGACGACTATGATGAATATTGTCATTATGTAGCAGGACTTGTTGGGATGGGTTTATCCAAGCTTTTCCATGCCTCCGGTTTGGAAGATTTGGCTCCAGAATACCTCTCTAATTCAATGGGTTTGTTCCTTCAGGTAGCATAAAGTGGAATGCAGACAAGCAATATTTTTACTGTTCTTTGCATGCTTTTCAATTGAGAACCTTCTGAAATTGCAGAAAACAAACATTATCCGAGATTACCTAGAAGATATCAATGAGATCCCAAAGTCACGCATGTTTTGGCCTCGGCAGATCTGGAGTAAATATGTTTTCAAACTTGAGGTTTGCATCTTTAAGAATTTTTTCTTACTCACCTTTCATTATCTATCTTTCACTCCATGATTCTTGGCTGAATTTGTATGAGTTGATGGATGTTATGATGGCAGAAACAACTCCGCTGTCTCATTTTACTTGTATGCATATCATGTTTTTTTCCCCCTTCTAAGTTGCACGTGTATAACTTTGTCTTTATCCAATTTAATTTTGTGGTCCAGGACTTGAAAGAAGAAGACAATTCTGTCAAGGCATTGCAATGCCTCAACGACATGGTCACCAATGCATTGACGCATGTTGAAGATTGCTTACTGTACATGTCTAACTTAAGAGACTTAGCTATATTTCGTTTTTGTGCTATTCCGCAGGTACTGTTCTTTTCCTCAACGGCCTCTAGTTTAATTCTTAATTTTCACTGTCATCATTGATACAATGGTCATTTATTAATCATAAGCTAGGTTTTTGCTTCAATAGATGTTATGCTTATATGTCATCCTGTTCTGTTGCCAAGTCCTGTGAGTAATGGCCTCATACTCAATGTCAAGTAAAATAATTTAAATTTTTGCAACAGTCGATGAGTTTCTTTAAAGTTTTGATTTTGCCGAAAAGATCTGATGATTCTAATACATACTTTACATGCTTTGGGTGTTTTTGCTACATGTCGTGATCAATGATATTTTGGTAAAAAAATCTCTATATGGCTCGATTAACTTGGTAAAATGGCAGATATTGAATGCCCATTGGTGAATTAAAAAATTTAATAGTATCCAAAATAAGATTTGATGTTCTTCCTGGTTGCTGTGATATAGAAACTAAAGACGCTAAGCTTCTCAGGTTCAGGTCTTGGATCCTGGACTCCTGTTTTCAATTAAATGAAGTCTTAGGTCTTAATCTCTTCAGGCTTTGCTAAGTTTCAGTTCATTTCCCTGTTGGCTTCTACTTCTATAATCTCCCCTGTTGTTTTTATTCACTATATCTTCCAAAATCCATGTCTGTAGCTGTAGTTATTTTTAAACTAATATTTGATTGGTGTAACTTGGCTGCTTGACATGTTCTGCAACAGATCATGGCCATTGGGACTCTTGCATTATGCTACAACAACATTGAAGTCTTCAGAGGTGTAGTTAAAATGAGGCGTGGTAAGATGATGTATCTTGAGATACTAAGTGCAAAGCATCTAAGCTTTAAGGAATGTTAGGCACAGAACTACTTTTAATGGAAATGTGTGTGGAAGTCACATGAATTTTGAATTGCTGCGTGCAGCATTCAATACTAGCTCATTTGGCAAAAAGTAACTTGGCAAAAATTTTCTAACGGGAAATTAGATATATTGTGCTAAACAATAGGATCATATATTGAGCAAACTCAATGTCGTTAAACATGCTGCATTGGTGCTATTGGATTTTCTGGTTACAACTAATAGCGCACACATGTTGCTTCGTCCTCTAGTAGAAGTTGTTATGGTAATTAACGAGTGGTTTGGATGTGGCTTGTGATGGTTTCTAATTTGTCACTTCGTAAACACTGCTATAATCAAGATTTTTATTGGTTTCCACCTGTTTCTTGAGAGAAGATGTATAAGGCTACATATATAATGTGATAATGGTGTACTAAGTTGATAAAGCACTGTAGTGCCAGACAATCTATTTAGCTGACCTCACTTAATGGGATGTGGCTTGTTATTGTTTGTTTTCTTGTTTGTTGGATGTACTAAGTTGTTCTCATTATTATGTTTGTGATTTATAGGTCTAACTGCCAAGGTGATTGATCGGACAAAGACAATGTCAGATGTCTATGGTGCTTTCTTTGACTTTTCTTGTATGTTAGAGTCCAAGGTATGCTGTATTTTAAAGTATGGTTACTCTTGCAAGTTTTACATAATTTGCTTATATTACTATTGTTTCACAGTTGGTAATGCTATCATTTATGTTAATAAAACACACATGAATATTGCGAAAATAAGATTTTGGGAATAAGAGTTGCTGATGCTGAGAAAGCCTTCTATACCCAGTGTCATTGAAATAATACACGTGTTAGTCCTCATTAGCCATGACAACCAATAAGCCATGGCTATTTTGAAAGGTAAAACGGAAAAAAATGAGAAATTGATCTTTAAATTTTAGTCTTTGATACTACCTCTGGTCCTAAATATAAGAGCTAATTGGCGATCCTAAAATATAAGACCTCAATTCATTTTATCTTTCAAATTTATAATGTGTTCTAAAAAATATCCCTATTGATTATAAGGTATTTTCACTTAGGTGTAGTTTCAATGTAAATGATTGAATAACGGTAATTTAAGAAAGTCAACACACATTTGTTACAAATAACTAACTTTCTTAATCTCTCCAAATTAGTTATCTAGCTTTTATATTAAAGACTAGAGCTAGTATTTTAGAAGACGAGTGAAAACTTAAATGCTGTGAATAGGCTTTGGTTTGATTGTAGAGTCTTTCTGGTAGGATCCAATATAGGTAAGAAAGGAAGAAAGAAAGAAGAAAACTTTTTTATTAAAAAAAGGAAATCAGAATGTAACTTCTCAAATTAATTAAGATGGAGGAAAATCTTTAGTTGAAGACGAGCAAAGATCTTAAACTCATACAACTAATAAAACCTAATGAGAATCTCCACTAATAAAAACAAAACATTGATTTCTACATGCCCCTTCTTTCCATAGCCACTTACAGAAAGGAAGAGTTGAGTACCGGAAAGTTTGAAATGCAGATATTAGATAGTATTGTGGTCGTCTTTATTCTGTAGCACAATCCTCCATGGCACTAAATCTATTTTTTAAGTTATTAAAGCTTTTCTTTCCAACTTAAAAAATCTATTATTTTTCTCTCATAGGTTGACAAGAATGATCCCAATGCAAGAAAAACATTGAGCAGGGTAGAAGCTATACAAAAGGCTTGCAGAGAATCTGGTCTCCTAAGTAAAAGGCATGCAGATCATATCCATGTAGCTTCTGAGGTATGTTTCAGTTTCGCCAGTGATATTCTGACAGGTTTTGCATTTATTTCACCAGGAAATCTTATATTGTGAAGAACGAGCCTGGATATAACTCAGCCACGGTAAATTTGTCTGCTTGTTTTTTTTTTTTTGGGTAGAACTTGATGCTACATATGTAAATTATGTACTGATTTTTGAGTTTTTCTGCAGTTTCTGATACTCATTCTCGCACTGGCTCTCATTTTCGCATATCTCTCCGCCAACCGTGATAACTGATGTAAGTTAGGGTAAATTATATCTAAGGCCCAAGATTTGGCTCCGCATAAGTTGTCACTCTGGTTTCAAATGTTCCATTCAACCCCTTAATTAGTTTCTTCGGTTATTAGTATGTTATTTTCATTCCCAGTGGTAGTATGGAATAAATGATTTCATAAATATTAAAATGTTTTATTAATGAAAGTGTATTTTACTTGTATCTCAAATGGTCGTTTTTTGATAATGCAAATGAAAAATTGTTCTAATATTTTTCGTAACTAATTAAAATTTAAACGTAAAAACGAAACATCGTGGGGGATTAAGTGATTTGGCAATAAACTGCAGGTACGGAATAAAACCAGGGGAGAACAGTAATTTGTCTTGTCCAATTCCTCTAATTTTTGTGTTTTTGCCCCTTCCAGCTAGCGTGAGATAGCAATGTTACAGTGCTGGGTTGATTTATTATCCATAATGTGGATGTTCAAGATCATAAGGAGGATGGCTGGTGTTGGTTGTGCTATATTTTGTGCGGAAGAGGTGACGTGTCCAGGAAGTCAGATGTGGTTACTGTGTCAGGGTGTAGCTTCCTGCGTTGTATTTTTGCTTTACCCTACTGCCACCCATAGAATTGTCGTTTACATGGCGCACTGTTATTGGCTGTTACACACAATAACAGTAATCAAGTTGCCACCGGTGAACCTTTATTGTGGAAATGACTGTTAATTTGTGGTTGGGTACTTGGCCATAAAGCCATCAAAAGATTTGGGATTATAAGAAGCCATGATGTTAAGAAGTAGAAAGGATTTTCTTTCTGCTTATATGAAAATATGTTGGTGTTCATTATATCTTTATTATCATTATATCTCCATGAAAATATGTTGATATTCATTATATCTATTATTTTTTAGTAACTTTACAGAGTTTATGGAATAGCAGTAGAAAAAACTCCGCAATTTTTGTACCTGCTCTGGAATCTGATTGTTAAAAGAAAAACTTTCAATTTGCATGAATTTCTTGGCTTGCTGTAAAGGCAAGCCTCTGGAAAATTCTCTTGGATACACGATTCGAAGAGGGAAAAATTCTATACAACGGAATAACTACAAATAAAAGAGCAAATGAATTCCATAGAAACTGCTGATGAGAAAAAAGTCGGCATCTACATAACAAATCAATGCGTTCTACGCTAAAATGACCCTTTTACCCACGGCCCGAAAAACACACTCAAAATTTACGGGGCAAGAAGCCAACCCAATAACAGAAGTTAGAATAGTACAGCCACCTTGCTTGCAAGAACCCTTTCCCTTCTCTCAATGTAACCAAAAGGAAACCAACCTGCTTTACCTTTGCACTCACCCTCAGCCCACCCATTGCTTGTTACCTGCTGATACCAAAATAAGCATATTACGACCAATTTGAAATGCAGAAGGATTGTCAGGTAAAGTGATCTGTTTCTACCCGAGAAAAGGTTCATTAATGTTTTAGAGGGTCTGATCAATTTTTTCACCCAGACTCAGCAACTCCCAGATTTTATCCAAATCTACAATCTCTCCATATTAGTGTGAGGGCCCTCTTCCCAGCACATTTAGAATTGTAGCCCCCGAGTCCTCCCCAGAAAACTACACCAAGCAGTTATTTAATAAGAGATACCAACCCTTAAGAGAACCCTGACGGATCCCCAAAATTCTAAGGTTGGGTAACACCAAAACATTTCAGGACAGATACACTCTTGCTCTTTTTGGAATAAAAAAAAAAAAAAGCTACAAAAAGATACTAACCTTCCGAACAACAACATAATCACCAACTGACAGATTTAACTCCACATCAGACACAGCATTGTATGGAAACATAGCCTGCAAGAGGAAAAAAACACACAACAGAAAGAAAAACCAGTCACCTTTGCGAATCAGTAATATACGCACCAGATGTAATCTCCTACTAACCTCTCCTAAGAAGTAACCCATGCTATCTGTTGATCCATCGGGTGTTTGAGGAGCATAGACACCATTTGCTTCTTCATATGATGAGGGTGGAGGCATGCTGTCTTCCGTGCTAGGAGCAGAAGGGGCTTCAATACGCTGCCGTTCTGATATCATCTATCATTAAATATACATATAACAGATAATCATGTGTTGATACCAAAAGAAATTGTGGCCCAACTGTTTGATTGCAAGTTTAACTTTGCTAGGGAGAACAGAATGATAAAAAAGCCAAGAGTTGTGATTACTTACCTCTCCCTCAAGCTGATCAAGTATTTGGAGGACTCTGTGGTGATAGGCACGCTCTGCTTCAACCTTGATGATAAGAAATAAAATGCTGGATTTAGTTGTGATTTATTCTTTTACTTCGGATGAAAAATTCATTAACAATGAATACATCTCCATCAGATGGTACCACTATAATACCATAGCTATAAGCGCTGAAGGGTCAGTCTCTGTTGCTGTGCTTCAACAGCAGCCATTGCGGCAGCTGCTTCCTTCCCCAGTATGGCCACGTTTGACTTCAGATCTTGAAGTTTTGCTTCAGCTGCTTCCAATTTCATGGTATTCTCAGCATTGCCTGGAGTTTCTCTCACTTTAGCCTGACGTTTGGAAACTTCAATTGCCTGCCAAGATTCAAAGGATAGTGTAATTACATGTCCAAAGAGAAGAAGAAAAAAACTAAATGAACAATTATTTTTGACCTAACCAGTATATAAAACCGTGAATTCTACATGTCCTTAAGCACCGGAGAAGTTAAAAGATATTTTTTCAATGCAAATTCAAATTCCTGGATACCTGGGCTTCAGCTTCCTGTCGCATTCTGTCATAACGTTGAGCAAGATGCCGAGCATCCTCCAATGGAGCTCCCACCACCATTGCTCTAAGGGGCTCTGCAACCTAATCATGGAGCAAGATGTTGATCACTGAATTATTAGGCCTAACATATAAGATGACAAACTGCATATATTAACAACACAAGCGAGCACATGAATACCTAAGAAAGTCAAACTTCTCTGGGTATAAAGAAGAATTGGATCAAGGGTGCAAGTAGTCTCCATATTCTTTTCCATTTGATAATGTTTAAAAATCTTTAAAGCCACAATCGTATACTGCTTTTCTGGAGGTGGCATTATTTATGAAAGGTCAAATTTTAAACCCTATAACACCAATGACAGGGTCAAAGGAATATATAATAGTTCCTGGTTTGTAGTTTCTTAGCAGAATAGGAAAATACAATATTACATATACGACAAACCACGAGTAAGACTGAGGTCTTCATTACAGACAGGATAAAGGGGGCCATGTAAACAAATGACCAGAAACTCCATTTCAAGGACTGACTATCACAGTGCTTCCAAAAGCATCAGTAGTTTACATGAAAAGAAAGACTCCGTTGTTCCAATCAAGACAATAGATTGTCAAACCTGAGTGCCAAGTGCTTTCAGTAGGTTCCTGTGCTCCTTTTCCATTTGAGCACGAGCACGTGCATAACTTAGTGCAGCTTTTGATAATGTGTTACCACTGGTACATGTATTTTCTGAGCCATATTTCCTGCTATCCTCTGACAACTTTGTTCCTGTGAAATAAGATGTGAATAAACTATATAAAACAATGCTAGGTAATGTAGATCCAATTGCATGAAAACTTCATAAAAAGCTTCACCAAGCAACAATATTTACCTATTTCAACTTGTTTAGATCCAGTAACAATATAACCTTCTACACCACGGACAATATCCCTTTGATAATGCTGAAGAATAAAAAGAAACTATCATTAGTCAAGGAAGTAAAAAGGAAACTGAGATGGAAAATGAAGAATATATAAAATCAGAATATGAGGACCATGTAACCTTTCTTGCACGTGTTGATATGTAAAGCTTTTCAAGTTTCTGATGTTGCTGAAGCTCCATCCCATCATTGACCACACTATCTGAACCTCCATATGCCCCAGCCCCAGCCCCAAACTGTTTCAGAACAGCCTATAAAATAATAATAGTGATTAACACCTTCATAAATAAAGCACACAAAAATGTTGAACATATTAAGAAGGAAAATAGAAAAGTTAAGAAAGGAACATGGTCATCATAACAACGATAGACGTATGCAAGGGTCCATAATTTTCCGACACATGGTTATGCCAATCAACATAATGAGAAAAAGGCAGCACATATGAAGAAGAAAATTGTCATAAAAATATATCAATGCCATCTGTTAAGTTAAATGTCTAGGTGTCTAATTCTAAAACAAGAGTGTAAACGTTTCCTTGTACTTCAAATTTAACACATGCTACCTAACCTAGTTTGTAGTGCAATTTGCACTATAAACTAGGTCTTGTATTTAGGACCAGAGGTAGTATTTCCTTACGTGGCCAATCAAAGAGCATATAAAGTCCAGCCAAACATAACATTAGGTTTGGTACTAAGGGGGTGTTTGGATGTAACCAAACTATAGTTTGGAGAATAGATTATGGATAAAATAGATTTTGTGAAAAAGTGATTCTGAGAAGTGAAAGTGTTTGGATAGTTGTTACCAGAAGCATTTTTTACATGTGTAAATTACTAAAAAGGGCATAAGTTAATATGATAATTATATAAAAGATAGATTTTATAATATATTTTAATTTGAAAGAATAAAATTGTTAACAAAATAATTTTTACTAACATAATTAATAATATATAAGATAATATAATTAATAAAATTAATAATATATAAAATATAATAATTAATAAATAATTAATATGTGTATATATTTATAAATTATGAGATTAAAAAAAATTTCTAAAAAATGAATAATTTTTACCAATAGAAAAATATTATTTTATTCTAAAAACAATAAGACACATATCCCATAAGTTCTTACATTCTTTCTTTTTCCTCCAAAAGCAGAAAATTTCTGCTTCTGCCAAAACCATGGTTTTGGTTTTTTCTATGGTGTTTGGGTAATTTTTTCCCAAACCATGGTTTGGGTAATCACCCAAACACCCCCCAAGCCGTGGTTCCCTTGAATATACAAAAAATGAGGAGTCAACTCATCAAACCTAGTGATGTTTGAATCACTTATTGATTCTAAAGATGACTTTACTCATGGTGGTTATCTTAATGCTTTCATGACAAAGTTTGAAAGTCAAGTTCCAGTACATCTCCTTAGCAGTACTCATGGATACGAACATTTTTCTAATATGATGTCTATCCAGGTGATATTAAGAAAGTATTTAATGTTTCTAACCTGTGTGTCCCTCCAAACTATGATAAGAAATTGATCACTGAAGATGAAGGGGATTGCTTGTTATTCCACAAGTTTGAGTTTGAAAACTAAGAAAGATGATGATAATACTGAGATAAAACGTTTTCCACATCCAGTTGACTTCTCATGGAAAAGTTTGTTAATATAATAATTGATGAGTGGAGAATCAGTTGCAACAAAAATTATGTAAGAAACTAACCTGCTTAGCAAGAGCAGTAGCAACCATATTAGAAGTAGCAATCGAGAGAAACATGAACACGTAACTCACGTAATCACAAACAACTGTAGCGGGGCCTGCTCATGGAAAATTAAGAGCAAGAATATTGTATATTTAGCTATCAAATGGTATATTAGCTAAATTAGTTATATCCCGTAATATAATTAGAACTAACATCACACAAATATGTCGAATTTATCATAAAGTGGCGGCACCAGGATTTAGTACCTAATGCAGCAAGTTCAATCGAGCTTCCTTGACCAATAACAGCTGTATCCATGAGACTCATTAGAGGTCCGCATATCCAAAGTCCCGTTGCCGGGCCAGTAAACTTGATTATTTCCTCCATCCGTGCCCATATACTCTGGTCGGCCAGTTCCTGCTTCTCAATCTTCTCCAGCATTTCATCTTCGCCTTCTTGCTCTCGAGAATTCTCTTCCACTTGATCTTCATTTTCAAGTGAAGTTTCGAGGCCATCATCAATGAGTTCTTGAGTCCTATTAACGCAAGAGGGCACGAACCAATAGCGATGCGTCCTCGAAGTTTTAATACACAAATTTGAAGGGAAAGCAGAAGCGTGAAAGGAAGGTGCAAATTTATAGAGAAGTCGGCGATTGGTTGACAAGGTAGTACAAGACTGAGGAGGTGATGATGTACACGGATTCTTTCGGCGAGGGTTTTGGAGAAGCTAGTTTGAGGTAGGAGGAGCTTGCATGCCATTTTTGTTTCTGTTTGGCGGTCAAGGAGCGAAACACAAACGAGGTGACGAAAAAACGGAGGGAGGGGAAACGGAAGACGAGAACCGGTCCGCGTCTTTTCTTGACGGTAAAATTTGATGCCCTTTTGATTGAGAAATCAAACGATCCATTTAGGAGTGGCACGGAAGCTGTAATATTTTACGCGCTGTAAAATATAAAATATAAAATGTAATTATCTTATAAAATTATTATTAAAATTTATATCAGAAAGAAGGGTTTTATCTTATACTAGCTCTAGTTTGTAATATAAGATCCTATTTAATTTTTATTTTGATTTTAAATATAAAGATCTAATCTATTTTATTTGTTATATTTATGTATTTTTTCTAAAATAATCTTTCTAATAATAGTAGTTTTGACCAATATATTTAATTTGTAAAGATATTTTGAGAAGGACAACACTTATTTATTATAAATAACTAACTAATTTAATTTATTCTTTTAATCTATTCAAATTAGTTAACTAATTCTTATATTTATAATAAAAGAAAATACAAAACATTTATCCTGGATATAAGAAATTATCGAGATCAATTTATGCCTTCACTTCGTACGAGAGGCAGAAGTGCTAACCATCAGATAAAAGTTAAGATGTAATAGTCCAAACTCCTGTGGAAAGGAAGATGTTGGTTTGGCTGCTTACTGTTACTGTGTCCTAATAACCGGCAGATGGAGGAAACGCCCATTTGTTCGGTAGCTCTGTATCTTATTATTCTCTGATGAAATTTTATTAGGAAAATTGTAATTAGGTCTCACCTAAGGGAATTAAATATAAAAGCTCCCTTAAAATCATAAAATATTCTGAAGTCTTAAGGGACCTTTTTGCAATAAATTTTATTTGTTTAATTACCAAATTATCTTTCTTTTTTTTAAGTTTGTATTGACAACTGAAAGAGCAGTAGTTGACAACTTAAGGTGCAAGGATTGACAACTTTCACGGCTGGTTTGACAACTTAGGGTGTGATATGCTGAGAAAATGTGTTGTCAAACCAGCCGCGATAGTTATCAATCTTTACACTCTAAGTTGTTAATCACTGTTCTTTCAGTTGTCAATGCAAACTAAAAAAATAGAAGGGTAATTTGATAATTAAAAAAATAAAATTTATTGCAAAAAGGTCTCTTGAGACTTCAAAATAATTTTATAATTTTAAGGGACCTTTTTGCATTTAATTTCCTTAGATAGGACCTAATTACAATTCTCCCAATTTTATTTTTCAGCATGTATTTATTGGATATCCTTCGTGGAATTTTTATAATCAATAGAAATATTTTAAAAAAATATAAAAAAAAAATAAGTCGAGATTTTATATTTAGGATAAAATCCAAATTCCAAACCCACAATTGTCTCTTGCAAGAGGTACTATATAAATACCACATATTGATATAAAGGCACTCTTCGATAATTATTCATTACCTGTTTAATTGCTGAAAACGAGCAGTACAAGCATCACGTGCAATGGGGGAAAAATGGTGAAAAAATGACAATGATCGATTGATCATGATTAGATCAATGGGAGTTCCCTTAAACTCGGAGGCACAAGAATAAAGAATGTGAACTAAGCAGCTTTCAATTTATCCAATTCCTGGAAGTTGAGCATGCCACTGGGAGAGAGAAGACGCCATAGAGCAAGGAAGAAACGAGCCTCAAAAGACCTACATATTTAGATGGGGTTCGGCCTAATTGTAAACCAAAAATAAAGTGTAGATATTGCAATCTTCACCCATTGAAACCCCACGAGAACGCACCAGCAGCCAGGCAAACCATATCCTTTAGTACTCACAGCTTGAAATATAAAGAAGAAAGGGCCATTTAAGTCTAGATACATCAGAATTGAACTCGGGACACGCTTTAAGACTTAAATATACACATACCAATAGTAAGAGGGCACCGAGACCGAAGCATCCACTCATTGTTAAGCTGATAAATTGAAGGTCCCTCCCAGCCTGCGGATCCAAAAGAGAACATTATCCTAGAACAAAAACTTTCTGAACATGGTATATTTACACTTCTCTGTCTCAACTGCTTATCACGAAGATCAAGGAATATGGACAACTGAACAAAGCACAAATTGGTCTTGGGTCTGGAAATGGCCAGGATCACAACGAATCAGAACGTTCTTATGACTGGCCATGAAAAACCGTCTCCTTACCAATGAAGAACGAATCAGAGGGAGTATAGCCACTGAAGGAACTTGCGCACTACGCCATGCAAAACTGGAAAACTTAGATCACATCTTTCGACGCTGTCCCACTGCCTACACCTGCTGGAGGAAATCCATTCCACAGTCGCGCGTTCAAGAATTTTTCCAAAAGCCCTTCCAAGACTGGTTTCTTTGGAACCTCAACCCAAGGTGCATGGGCACTCACTGGCGCCTCTTTTTTGGCACTCTTTGCTGGAAATTATGGGATCATAGAAACAAATGTATTTTCATGAATGAATCCTCCACCCCTGAGGAAATTATTATCTCTGTTTGTACTCTTGTCAATCACACAACTAATGCTAGTGAACTCCCCAGTTCTATAGAGTCCGTAGCTTAGTTGTTGTGCCGTTGTAAGTTATTTGTACATTTTGTTAATATATTCATTCCCATTCCAAAAAAAAAAACTTTCTGAAGGTTCGTTTACTTCTGAATGTGGATTTTTTTTTTGCCATACACGAACGTGGAATTTAATTTATGCATAATTTACTAAGAAAAATAGGCTAGATACGCATTAAGCAGGACACTTGTGGCACATCGGGGAGGGATGAAATAGGAATGGCAGCAATAAGTAGACATTGTGCATAAAATTCCCTTTTGTCACATCTGTTATTTGACAGACATTTATGTGGACGTGCATCATGACGCTTATGGATTGAACCCAAAAAAGAAAGGCTAGAACCTACGGAAAAAAATTCATTTTTTCCCCTTAAACTCACAGAAGAGATGAAAAAAACATTCTTAGGATAAGATCATATCACTAGCAAAGGACATTCAAAAAGGAAATAAGAAAATAGGTCCAACATACCAATAGGTACCCTCAAGGCTGTGAGTACAGGGTGTCACCAATAATGCAACAAAGAACATCAACAACACACTGTGCATCTGCATTAATAGAAATTCAGTTTCAATTAAGACCAAATAAAGAAAATGGTCCTTTGATCTCATATTGAACTTAATTCTTTGCAGATATCAAATTTCAGCACATCAATATTATCGCTACATTGCCTTATAAAATAATATCCTCATATCAGTCCTCTCTATTCAGAGTCTATAAAAAGAAATATCGAATATACCTCACTTTAGGACTGTATATCGTAAAGTTTTCAATCATTTATTGAAGTAACAAAAGTTGACTAATTATATTTAATTAAGTTGACTGTAACAAAAGTTGATGGTGGGCTGAAATTTGAAATTAATTAACCTTGGAGGAACCTTATTTCAAAAATTGGTTTATCCATGTATATTTTAGCCATACTGTTAATATGAGAAATGCCATATTACTGTAAATGTGAAAAGCAGATGACAATAATTGTTCCACAAGTTCAGAATATCTGACCTCTTCTATGACGTTAAGATTAGGCGTAAAAATATTCGGCAAAAACCAAGGACCAGACATTCCAATTGTTCCTATTACCAATCCAAGTAAAGTTCCAATAATCAGCAATGACTTCAGCAGATTTTGAGCCTGTTTGATTTTGCAAAACCTTTAGAGGACATAGACAAACAGAGCCCATTTAAGAGCCAGATGCTGCACACAAATCAAGTCATGGTTTTCATGGACAAAGACAACTACTTTCAGGACAAAAAATATTTGATATGACAAGTGTCACTCACTAAGACATGCAGTGAGATATTATACATACATTTGAAGTTTCAAACCTC
Organism: Neltuma alba; assembly: GCF_004799145.2. Lineage (NCBI taxonomy): Eukaryota > Viridiplantae > Streptophyta > Magnoliopsida > Fabales > Fabaceae > Neltuma > Neltuma alba. Next base: position 42,650 of record NW_021633636.1, read on the forward strand.
ACTAACCTTTACCAAACTTCGGCTGAAACCATATAGTAACTCGGGCATAAAAGACTGTGCAGTTTGAGAGAGTGGCTCCCCCTATAACACACACATGCTGTACATTTGAATCATAACCTAATTGTTGGTAGATTGAGAGTTAATATTAATTGGATAGACCTGCACCAGAGAAAGTTATGGCAATAAATGAAGTAACTATAAGCACTTTTGTGAGTAAAGCTAACCTGATTAGCTGCAACCGTATTAGTACCCATTGCTGTAGCAAAACATGTAATGAGAGAGTAAAACGCCACCTAAAAACACTAAAAAGTTTTCAGATGCGTATATCTTCAACATGGAAACCAATAGAGACACAGATTCAAGCAGGATCAGGCTAACCTTTGAGAACATGGTCACAAATACAGGTGCAACAATCCCAAATATTTGCACACATTCAGATGGTGATGGTACTGAGATGGCAAAAGAATTATATCCTTTCTTGTTTAGCGCTGCAACCATCATATAGGTTGCTACAATCTGTAAGGAGTCTGACAAATGAGGTTATTGTAAGAATGAGAAAGTGAATAAAAATAAAGAAAACGTCAAGCCAGATCTTGTTAAAAATGTTTATTTGACGTACTTGGGATGCCAGCGTTGCCCATGCTGCACCTGCAAGACCATAGTTAAAAAAACTGCATAGGCCTATATGACCAATGCCGTTAACAACACTGGCAATGACCAAAGCCTTCAGAGGTCCCCATGAATCTTTCATGCTAAGGCTAATGATCAGAGACAATTTTCTCAGAATGCAGCATAACAATATAAGTTACAACTTAAGGTTAAACTAAAACTTCATCTACTAAAGAACATCTTTATAGATACCAGCAATTTACATTGAGGATTTTCACTAATAAAAACTACAGTAAAATGCGTTCTACCACATGTCTATGCCGTTTATAGAACAGGATGGCTAGTCTCGTGGTTGCCTTTACCCTTCATTAGTAGATGTAACAATAATAAAGTCAAATTCTTCTTGAAGGCTACTTCATAACAAAAGTTTCTCCTTTCAAGTACATGGGAAAACTTGTTTTCAACGCTTGTCAGACTGCGGTTTAAGAAGGGATTAGACATGAGAGAACACATTTTCAAAATCATGTCCTAGTGATGAAGCGAAATTCTGCTAAAAAACATACAATTCACTGGATAAACATTAATGCTAAAGAGAAAGATGCACCATGCAAAGGTAATGCTGCTCTGCCACTGCATATAAAAGAGCACCGAGATACATTATCTTACAAATAGTTGAAAATAATATTCAAAGATCATTATAACACAACAATCTTTACATGTTTTCAGGGTTCCATGCGATGGATAATAATACATGAGAAGAGGAGCACCTTGCACTCTGAGCAACCAGTCCATAGAGAACAGCAGGCCATGCTAAACCTCGAATCTATCAACAGAAATGCTCTTTTTTAGTCAAATATCTGAAAATCAACCTCAAAATTAGGTGTGAAATGCACTGTCAGGCCGTAAGTTTATAGACATGAATAAGAAGTATATGTAGACAGGGAAGGGAATCAACAGTGAAGAAATAAATAGGATTTATGAAAAAGAAGAAATAAACCTGAACATATTTGCTTGCCGCAGGTACAATTTGAATATTTTTTGGCCCAGTAAAAACTGTAAATAAAAAATTATTGACCTCCCCACCAGAAAACATTATTAACTTCTGAAAAAACTAATGTTTATAATATATCTGTGCGCATTTGGATAATACAACATCTGGATTACTTACCAGTTAATGCCCATCCACCAAGAAATTGAGTAAACAAAAGCATCAAGGTTCCACATATCAGGCCAACAAAAAGTAAAACTGATATTTGTTGCTGCCCTTCATCTTTGTCCTGCATATTTTAGTCCAACCATCTAAGGTGAAAGTACAGTACAGAATTTAACAGAAAATGTTCACGTCATGTAATTCCCACATATTTTAACTCTTGAAGAGTTTATTCACCACAGCAAAATATTGACAGGGTGGCAATGGCATAAGATAAGATATTATTGAAGATTATGACGCAGAATCATCTTGCATTGTATATTTAGGACCAAGACCCAAAAATGATCACCCTAGCCCCCGACGACCGATGCATAGTACAGGAAAAGGCACATGAACAGCAGTGAGAATGAGTTTTTGTTATTAGGACATTGGCTATAGCTTAATATCATCACATGGATTATCACGTATTGCATTATATCCATCGGAGGTCCAAGAACTAACCCCTTTGGCAAGTGAAGTAGCAACCATGTTTGAAGTTGTAATGGAAAGGAACATGAATAGTAGATTCATGTTATCGCAAAACACTGTTCCCGGCCCTGCTCACCATTAGTGAAAATATAGGATTTAAATTCCGATCTTTGCCTATACCAGTGAGCATTTTGAATCACTAAAAAAATATAGAAAAGAAAAGGGAGTAAGTTCCAGGGGTTGCCATTTTGAAATGCTACCTAAAGCAGCAAGCTCAGTTGAGCTTCCTCGACCAACCACAGCGGTTGAGATGAGACTCATTAACGGCGCACAGATCCAGAGCCCAGTGGCTGGTCCAGAAAACATGATAATCTCCTTTATTTGCAACAATATGCTCTGATTGGGCAATGCCTGTCTCTCACTTACATCAACCTCCACTGCCACCTCTTCATCTTCAGACCACGAAACTGACTCGAAACTACAATTACACTTACTCCGAGCTTCTGGATTGCTTCCAGAAACTCCATCTCTGTTTTTAATGAAAGACCTTACTAACTTACAATTACGAGTTTCCAATGGCGCATTGCGAAAACTGAGAGGAAAACCGGAGGTTGGAGAGGGAGAGTCAGAGAAGTTGAAGCGGAGAGAGGATTGAGATGATCATCAGAAATTAGGATATCGAACAGGGATTGGGGAAGGGAGTGAAAGGGATTTGAGCTGCATTATGTTATGGTTTAGTTGTAACGTGAGAGTGTGGAGGAGTGGGGTGGGTAGAGAAGAAAAAGAAAGAAAATGGAGTTCAGTGAAGGAAAGCAACTAACTGATGCATTGGTTGGGGACTAAGGGCCTGTTTGGATGCTCTGAAACCGTAGTTTGGTTTTTATCCAAACACTTCCTAAAACGATGTCGTTAACCAAGTTGCCGTTGAAGTTTCCATTGTCGTCCAACTAACCTGCGTTCTTCCCTCGTGCGGCTATCAAATTTAAAGCCACTTCGCAGGTATCATGCGCGTGGCTTACCAAACTTAGGCTTGTGATCTTTGGGGGTGTTTTATGGTTTTAAAAATGATTTTAAGTCTGTTAAAAGAATTCATGGAAGTGTTTTAAAGCAAATACAATATTAATCTATATTCATATTTCTCACTTCTCAGACGTAACCTAACATTTCCGAATCAACATTTGGAATCAAACAAATGCAGGTACATTGGGATTTGGTGAGAATAAAAGTATTTCAATGCCATAATCATTGTGTAACAATAAAATAATGAATTGATACTTTTTTATTTTTTTAATAATGCCTCCATTCGTGTCATATCATTGCCATCATGGACTTTTAACTTTGTCCCAAAGCATTTTTTCCCCCAGTGAGAATAGGAGGTACTAATTGCCCGAATTTATAGCATTTATAAAAAGCTTTCATATCTTTTTTTTTATAACATAAAAGGATTTCATATCACTATCTTACAAAACTACTACCTCCGATTCTTAATAAAAGACTTTATTTGACTTTTATTTTGATCATAAATATAAGACCCCAATCCATTTTGTCTTTCATATTTATTCAATTTTTTTTCAAGATAGTCCTTCTAATAATTATAGTTCTAGTCAATATACTTAATTAGTAAGGATATTTTAGGAAAGACAACACCTATTTATGATAAATAACTAACTCAACTTACTTTTTTAATCTCCTCAAATTAGTCAACTGGCTCTTACAATTAGAACCGGAGGTAGTATTCATTAAGTTATTATTGTCATGAAAGTAAGGAAAAAAAAACGTTTATTATTCTAAAGATGAAACGCTTCGTTAATTTATCTTTTTCAGTTATACCATCAACTATGCACCCATTATTATTTGCAAAGTGTCAATCGTGTCCTCACATTTAAAATTGCGGGGACATATGATTCATGTGGAATCACTTAGGGTGGAAAATAACTTCTGTTCTGTTACGTGAATGATGAACTTGGAAGCAGTTTTGGTAAAAAAAAACTTGGAAGCAATATAATTATATGTTTATAAATATAATGGGTTATGATTTTGATCCAGCATTGGATTGTGGGGCTCCATATTTCCATCTTTGCCTCTTTAATTGAAAGGTCCATTTCTTCAAAGCGGTTCCCTTCCCCAAAAGAAACTAGGAATAACACAAACACGTTGTTGGATTATTTAGAAGAAAAAAAACCCATGACGTATCTGGACGATTTTTTTTTAATAACGGTTTCTTTGAAAACGTACCAAAGTATACTTTTTGTTGTTTGGCCCAGAGGAAAAAAAAAAGGAGGAGGAAATTGATTCAAAGTTCCTCTTTGACAAATTAATCAGGGAATGAGAACCACAACAAATATAAAGGTATGGGCTCCTCAAATACCAATAAGTGTGATAAGAAAAATATCATACTGCTCTAACATATGTTAATTACATATGATAGATCTTCACTTGCATATCATTGATCCTGATTACATATGGTTAATACCTAGTTGCATATAGGATCTTATTGCATGTTATGGATTCTAATTGCATGTCATTGATCCAAACTTACATTTTGTTGATTTTAATTGCATGTTATGAATACATAGTTACATATGGTCTGTTGTTGCATATCACAAATCTTAAGTGCATATAAATGATCTAAAGATGCATATTGATGATCCTAATTGCATATCTATATGCCTAGTTGTATATGAGACTTGATTACATATCACATATTATAATTGCATGTTGCTGATAAATAGTTGCATATGCTTGACTCTAATTGTATATTGCAAATGCCTGGTTGCATATGAGATCTTATTGCATGCCACGAATCGTAATTGCATATCATTAATCCAAATTTGCATATTGCTAATTCTAATTGCATATATATTACTACTTACACGAACAAAAAATTTTTGTGCAGAGCTTATAAACAAATTCTTATCTACAAATACTAATTGCATATAACAGATCCCACCTCTGTCGTGTTAGTTTGTAGATAAGAATTTATTTATAAGTACTGTATAAAGAAATTTGATGTGAACAAAGCAGCATATATGCAATCAAAATCAGCAATATGCAATTTTGAATATATGATATGCAATAAGAATTAGTGATATGCAATAAGGTCTCATATGTAACTACGTATCTACGATATGCAATTAGCACCAAGCATATGCAGCTTTAGATTAGTAATATCATATATGCAATTAGGATTCATGATATGTAATAAGATCTCATATGTAACTAGACATTTATATATACAATTAAAATAACCAATACGCAACTTGGGATCAATCGTATGCAATTAAGATCTGTGATGTGCAACAAGACACTATATGCAACTAGGTATCTATAATATGTAATTAGAATCAGCAATATGCAAGTTTGAGTCAACGATATGTAATTAAGATCCGTAATATGCAATAAGACCCCATACACAACTAAGTATTCACCATATACAATTAGGATTTGTGATATGCAAGTGAGGATCCATCATATGCAATTAGTATATGTTACAACAATATAGTCTTTTCTTACCATACTTATTGACATTTGAGGGGCTAACACCTTTAAATTTATTGCAGATCACGTTCCCTACTTAATTTGTAAAGGAGGAACTTTTAACCAATTTTTCAAAAAAAAAAAGGAGGTCTCGCTTCACTTTATTCATAAAAAGTATATGATTATATACTCGAGTAAGACATTGGCAAAGATGTTATATCATTATTTCAATTTATCCATTAATAAGATGTTAAACCATTATTTCAATTTATCAATTAATACTTGGAAAAATTAGAAAAAAAGCCTTCATAAGAAATTTTATTAATGAGATGAATCTAAATCAAAATACCGGTACTTTGTGTTAAACAAGATAAATTTTATTTTCTATCATTTCATGTTATAAAAAGAATTATATTTGCTGTCCGAACTTTGTAATTCAAGAAATTCTTGGGAACAATAAAAAACACTTGTATGTAGGTTAAAATAAAACTTCTCTCATATATTTATTTCATATATTTTAAAAATATGGTTTGATTTTTACTTAAATACTGACACCAAGTCCCTTCTTTTAATGTTTCTTAAACGTAAATTTAAAATAATGAGCTTGTAGATTATGATAAAAACAATAAATAAATTATACCACATCCACTCCTAATTATAAAAACTAGTTGACTAATTTGAGGAGATTAAAGAAATAAGTTAAGTTAGTTATTTGTAATAAATATGTGTTGTTTTTCCTAAAATATCCTTGCTAATTAAATGTGTTAGCTAGAACTACTATTATTAAAAAGACTACCTTGGAATAAAATCCATAAATATTAGAGACAAAGTAGATTGAGGTCTTATATTTAGGATTAAAATAAAAATCAAATAAGATCTTATATTAAGAACTGGAAGTAGTATCTGTCATAGAGTTCTTATGAGATTACCAGTCCTTTTATTGGAAAGATTTTTTTTTTTATTTTTTCTGGCTTGAGAAAATGCATCACAGGCCTTTTTTGCCCCTTTTTCTTTTTTTGTTGTCCGTCCTTGCTGGAATTATAGAACATCCCTCTCACGCGTACATAACACATAGTCAAATTGAGAACCGAATCGTTGCCAGAGAAATATGTGGTCCAATTGTTTTCGAACCACGCGATTCACGCGGAAGTTTTATAACATTATTTCCCACTCAGCTATGCGAGAATCCCTCCTACGTTCAAGGTTCAGAAAATATGTGGGCGATTTTTTTTTCCCGGAAAAAAAAAATCATTTCGGTGTACCAACTCAATGACAGAATTTCGATCCTTCGCCCGTGAAAATAAAAACAATTTTCATATGTACGTATTTCTTCCTAATTAAAAATAAGAATTAGATTTTTTTTTATGGTCCTTTAATATAATTTTGATTTTGATTTTTATACTTCTTCATAATATATACTACATTCACTCCTTAATATAAGACTTAGTTTATTAATTTGAAAAAATTAAAAAAATTAATTAAGTTAGTTATTTGCTATAAATAGTTGTTGTCTTTCTTATAATAACTTTGTTAGTCATGCATATTAGCTAGAATTACCATTTGATAAAACATTTAACATGTGTAACTATTATAAAGACTATTTTAAAAAAAAAATATAAATATAAAAGATAAATGGGATTGAGGTTTTATATTTAGAATCAAATTAAAAATTAAATAAGTTCTTATAATAAGAAACGGAGGTAGTATTAGTTTGTGTGCAGGTTTTTTACAATAATTTTTCCCGAAATTAACGTTTTTTTAAAAAAAATTGCGAAGGCATTATGCCTTTGAATCTTTGATGCCCTTCCGCGCGTTATCACTCTATCTCTGATCAGTGGGGTTACCACCAGCAGTATAAGATGGTTTTATTTGTTGTTTTGGTCAACAACAATATTGTTTTATTCTACTTTCACATTACTTTTTATTCAAATACTACCTCCGGTCCTAATTATAAGAGCTAATTGACTAATTTGAGAAGATTAAGAAAAGAAGTTAAGTTAGTTATTTGTCATAAATAGGTGTTGTATTTCCTAAAATATCTTTGTTAATTAAGTATATTGGCCAGAACTATCATTGTTGGAAGGACTATCTTGAAAAAAAATGCATAAATATTAGAAACAAAGTGGATTGGGGTCTTATATTTAGGATCAAAATAAAAGTCAAACAAGGTCCTATATTAAAAACCGGAGGTAGTATAAAACAAATGTCGAGGATAAGCAGAATTTTGTGTAAGACAGTTAAAAACATGAACAAGATAATGAAAATGGGTGTGTTGTGTAAAAATATACTACCCCCGGTCCTTAATATAATATCCTGTTTGACTTTTATTTTGGTCTTAAATATAAAACCTCAATCCACTTTGTCTCTCATATTTATATATATATTTCCAAAGTAGCCCTTCTAACAATTATAATTCTAGTCAATACACTTGATTAGCAAGGATATTTTAGGAAAGGCAACACCTATTTAAGACAAATAACTAATTCATTAAGACAAATAACTAATTCAACTTACTTTCTTAATCTCCTCAAATTAGTCAACTGGCTGTTATAATTAGGGTCGGAGGTAATAAGTTTTATAAAAATCATGAGAATAACACACATATATATATGCACAAAATAAAGCTCAACATGTAATTTTTCTCTTGTTAAAGTATGCATGATAAATATATATATATATATATGTGCGCGCGCGCGGGAGTGCGGACCTTGTGATCCAATAATGCTAAACTCTTCCCACAGTCTTGTAAGTTCCATTCTTTGCATATATTTTGTCATTTTTTGTATAATTTTGAAGGTTAATGATGTTTTGAATAATAAAATTTTAACAAAAATTTAAATAGTCTATAAATATTGATTAAGCAGTAAATTAATTAAGTTGATTCAGACGGTAAGGATACGGCAGATCATGTGCGTAGATCAAAATATATACGTGTGTATATATATATATTCTTTTATGTCAAATGAGAAGATTGGCAAAATATTCATGGGACTTTATGTCGCATTAGAGCCATAACTGATTAATCCAGGCTGTTTTGTAGCCCATAGGGAGACATTTTAAAGTAAGATTTTGCTGATCTCATCTAATCAACTATTAAACAGTACAGCTAATAAGTTGGTGTGTGCACAGACTTGTATATATTAACAACTTTAATGAACCGATCAAGATTCTATAGTTTCATATGACCAAGCATTATCTCTGATCCTGATGTAAGATCTAGTTGATTTATTTGAGAAAATTAAAAAAAAAAAGTTAACAAATTATCTTAAAATACTTATACTTATCTTCTTTTTTTTTAAAACTAATACACGATCGCTTTTATAAGTTGATGTATATAATCTAATAATAAATATAAATATTTTATAGAAATCATGTAGTATATATTATAATTAAATAATTTAGTAATTTTCTTAATATTTTTAAATTAATCAACTGAATCTTATATTAATATTAATGATAGGTGCTTAAGAAGTAGTAGTGGTACTGTTTATATAGAAATGATCGAACAAAAAAAAACACGGGCTTGAGTTGAAAAGACAGCACCGTGATCAACATATATAATACGACATTGGAATATACGATTGAAACTTATCGTCAGTTGTCGAATAAAGTGGAAATTAAAGAATGAAAGAAAACAGATCAACATAAATTAATGAACTTTGGAAATATATACATATATAACAAGGATATTAAGAAAATATGAAACCCTCTCAGAGAATATAGTTGACTCTCAAGTGTCGGAGAAATATTCAAGTGAACACGCGCATAACGCTTTGTCAGCTGGCAGCCATGCAAACAGCTAACTATAATGAAGCCATTTCCAATAAGACTCAGAGACCTGCAGTTAGCAAGTTCTATATAATGCTCCCCCACTTTCTCTCCAAAACTCACGAATCAGCCAGCCGCATTAATTAATTTACTTGTGGCATCATTACTACTTTTGAGTGTTGTGTTTGGCATTCACATATATATCTCTTTTGATTAGGCTATATACGGTAGGTCTAAATTAAAGCAGAAGAGGAACTAGAAGTAATGGCGAGCTTATTGGGAACGATTCTGAAGCACCCAGAAGAAATATACCCAATGTTGAAGATGAAGATGGTGATAAGGAAAGCAGAGAAGGTCGTTCCTGATCAGAAACCACATTGGGTTTTCTGCTACACCATTCTTCACAAGGTCGCTCGAAGTTTTGCCCTCACCATTCAGCACCTTGATTCCCAGCTTCGTGATTCTGTGAGTTTCTTCTTATTTCTTCATGTTTCCCACTGCGGTAGCTTTTCCTTATTCTCCTCTTTTCTGGGATATGGCTGTTCCAGATCCTTCAGCATAAAGCCATCAGGCATGTTCATACTCCTGTCTTTGAATTGGTGCTTGTGAGAAAGTCATCTATCTATCTTTAAGAACCAGAATATCTGTTGGTTCCATGGTTGCTAGCATTGCAAATTACAATTAATTAGGTCAAGCAAGTAGCTAAAACTACTAACTCCGGTCCTTAATTTAAGACTTTATTTGATTTTTATTTTGGTCCTAAATATAAGATTTCAATTCACTTTGTCTCTTTGTCTCTTATATTTATGTATTTTTTTCCGAGATAATCCTTCTAATAATAATGGTTCTAGCCAATACACTTAATTAGCAAGGATATTTTAGGAAAGACAATGTTTATTTATGACAAATAATTACTTAACTTATTTTTTATCTCATCTAATTAGTCAACTAGCTCTTATATTTAGGACCGGAGGTAGTATTTTGTTTTAATTTGTAAATGTTTTTTTTTGTGTGGCAGATACTCGTATTTTATTTGGTTCTAAGAGCCTTGGATACCGTCGGTACGTTGCTTTCATCATTTAATCGTTGTGATTATAACCCTTTATGTATTTCTTAAATATATAATTGGATTGACTTTAAATGGAAATACTGCGCGCGCGATAAGTACTACTTAAATAACCTCATGCAATGATATTAATTTGGCATGCATGCAGAGGACGATACAAGTTTGCCTTCAAAAGTGAGAATACCTATTTTGGAAACATTCCATCTCCGTATAGCTGATCCCCGCTGGAGTTTTTCATGTAAGAGTTCTAAGACTCCTGTCTAGCTAGTAAATTACTCAAATCTAATAACTAATGCTCATTAATTGTAAATTTCAAGATTTCGTGCGTATTATAAAATATATTGTTTTTGCTAATGGAAAGGTGGAACCGGATATTGTAAGATTCTTATGGAGCAATTTTATCATGTTAGAACGGCCTTCCTTGAGCTTAAAAGAAGGTACATTCATTATTCATTAGTAATAATTATCCATGAGATATAATAGAGTCAAATGTTTTTTTTCTCTGAAATATTTATTAATTATGTATTTATATATTCCTGTTGGAATAATGAGTAATTATTAATAAGCATGCAGTCATCAGGATGTGATTAGGGAAGTTACCAGACAGATGGGAGCTGGAATGGCAAAATTTATTTGCAAGGAGGTAATTACAGAACCTATCTCGATCACTTTTGCATATTTATTTATAAGCATAACTAATAATGGAATATAGTAAATAATCTGGGAAAAATTGTTGCAGATAGAGACAATAGAAGATCTGAATGAGTATGCTCATTGCGTAGCAGGGCTGGTAGGGTTAGGACTTTCTAAGCTCTTTTATGCTTCTGGGACAGAGGATTTAGCTCCTGAATCTCTTTCCAATTCAATGGGTTTACTCCTTCAGGTATACATGTATATATAAATTATTAATTAATTATATTCCACATTTTGTAACCTTTCTTCCTTTGTTTATAGAGCAGATTAATTCAAATTTCCTATTTCAATTCTAAATTAATTCAAGTGTAATGGAATTCTTGTAGAATGCAAATATCATTCGTGATTATTTGGAAGATATTAATGAAATACCAATGCCACGCACGTTTTGGCCTCGTCAAGTTTGGAGTAAATATGTGCACAAACTCGAGGTATATGTATATATAATAATGGCTCTCCTAAAAATTAATTTATTTTTCCTGTATTTTTAAAAATGGATAAAATATATGAATGTGTATGTATGTGTACGTAGGACCTGAAAGAGGAGAACAACTCGAAGAAGGCGTTGCAGTGTTTGAACGAAATGGTCACAAATGCTTTGGTTCACGTACAACATTGTCTCAAATACTTGTCTGCTTTGAGAGATCCTGCTGTTTTCAGATTCTGTGCTGTTCCTCAGGTTTCATAAAATCTTTTCTTAATTTTCTCAAATATTCTTATAATTTTCTTACACATTTTTTGCTTTGTCTCTGATCATCCGGAAGCTTAATTGATCCACAAAATTATTCATTACTGTTTCGTGACTTTCTGATATACACGCATCTCGTGAATGTCTCTTAGTAATTGTGTGTGAGAGAGATATCAGCGTTGACTTTGACTTTGACCCTCATTTGTGACAATACATGGACAGGTCGTGGCCATTGGAACCCTGGCTTTGTGCTACAACAACATTGATGTTTTCAGAGTTGCTTTGAAATTGAGACGTGGTGCGTACACACGCAGATAATGCGAATTTCCCTTTATTTTAATTTATTCTACCTTCTGTATTTAATATAAGAGTTAGATAACTAATTTAAAATTATTAAAAAAAGTAGTTTGATTGGTTATTTATAACATATATATGTTAACTTCTTAAAATTATCCTATCATGTATATTAAAATTACGTGTTAGTGAGAATCCTTTACATGTAATGGAAATATTTTTGGGGGGGGAATATAAATATGAGAGATAGAGTTTATTGAGGTCTTATATTTATAATCAGATTTAACCCTAACTAACTCCTATATCAAGAACAGGAGGTACGAAGTATTACCTCCAGTCCTTAACATAAGAATGAGTTGACTAATTTCAATTGATTAAGAAAATTAGTTACTTTAGTTATTTATAATAAATATGTGTTATCCTTCATAAAATACCATTGTTAATCATGTGTATTGGCTAGAACTACTATTATTATAAGGACTACATTTAAAAAAAATATAAGAGATAAAGTGGATTGAAGTCTTATATTTAGGACCAAAATAAAAGTCAAATTTATTCTTATATTAAGAAGTGGAGCTAGTACTACCTCCGGTTCTAATTATAAAAGCTAGTTGACTAATTTGAGGAGATTAAAGAAATGAGTTAAGTTAGTTATTTGTTATAAATGGGTGTTGTCTTTCTTAAAATATCCTTACTAATCAAGTGTATTGGTTAGAACTATTATTATCAGAAGGATTACATTAAAAAAAATGTATAAATAAAAAACAAAATAGATTGGGGTCTTATATTTAGGATCAAAATAAAAATCAAATGGGCTCTTATATTAAAGACCGGAGGTAGTATTAAGTATTCAGATATGTACACACACATAACATGCTGCCTTTTTTCTTTTTTTGGGGGGTATGAATTGCTTATTCTGCATGCGCTTAGGTCTGACGGCTAAACTCATCCACCAAACAAGAACAATGTCGGATGTCTATGATGCTTTTTTAAAATTCACTTCCATTATGAAAGCCAAGGTATAATTCATCTTCATTTATTTAATTCAAGTTGATTGAATTGAATTGTTCAGTTTTGTACGTCTTTTACGTTATATCGAACTCTTTACTGAAGTGTAAATGAGTATAGGTTGAGAAGGACGATCCTAATGCCTCAACTACGCTGAGCAGGATAGAAGCAATTCAGCAAATTTGCAAGCAACAAAATTCTAAAACTCCAAAACAACAAAGGTTTTAACTTAAATCCTTTTACTAATTACTTAAACTTTCATTATTATTAGCTAACTATATATGTTTCTCTTAACTGCTCTTTCTTTTTCATTTTAGGGAACATCGCAAGGTCAACAAAGAGTTAGGATATCATTCACCCCAGGTGGGTAGTTCATCATTATTTTTGGATTTTTTTTGGCCAAATCATTATTTGTGGATTGGATTTCGAAATTTATATTATTTTATGAATTATGGTTATTAAAATTTAAGCAAATAAAGATTTGGTAACAAAATTGCGTCCAAATCTGCAGGGGGTTGCAATATATGTTGCCATATGCTTGGCATTTGCATATTTATATTCCAGCGTGCTCAATATATACTGTAAGTTCATTCATTCTCATTGGAGCCTGATTTTAATATTCTTTTTTATATTATTAAAATTGATAATGATATTGATATTCTGGTGATCCATCCTGATTGAACGTTATAATTAAATTGATATCTTTTTTCCTAGTGGTAAGTTATAAATTGATTTAAACAATTGGATTTTTTTTTGGTTCCTCACCCGGTTCACCAGAGCTTTGTCCTGACTATGTCCGGATCTGACCCGTGTCGCGCACCTGGATATGGTGGGTGAGTCTCCCAGTAAGAGTTTTCTGCATCTATGAGGAATCAAACTCGAGATTTCACTTAAACAGAACCGAATCGCTTACCACTCGAACTAACTCCTGTTGGTAAACAATTGGATTTTGAATGCAGGACTTGTTGTCTTCTTAGGCCCATTTACAAAGCCCTGAAGAATCCTATCCATCATGGAGTTGTTGTCTTCTTAGGCATAGTTGTTAGAAGCCTATGTTATCCATTTTAAAAAAAAAAAATCAATACTAAAGTTATCTCACATGCAATTATGTTTTTGTATTTTTATATTGTTTCGGCGATTAAATCCATGAATCTTTGTGTAATTTCATGAGCTAGATTCATAAATTACTATGTTGCAAAATCTATAAATTTATTGGCCCCGTCACCTTGTGTTACCAAACAGTTGTATATTAAGTGTTCAATATCAAAATAAATAAATAAATAAAACCCTCATACTATAAATTAAAAACCAATGAACTGTTAGTCTAGAAACAAACTACTCTTTCGGTCCTTAATATAAGACCTAATTGTTGAGTTTGTTTTGGTCATAAATATAAGACTCATTTCTCATATTTATCAATTTTCTCTAAATTACCCCTATGGATACTCCCTCAACCATAATCAAGTAGAAGAGGGAGAGAGGGTATTAAGAAATATGATTATGATGTTTTAGGAAAAATGTGTCATTTTTTTATAATTAACTAACTTATCTAACCTCTTTAATCTAACCAAATTAGTTAAATGAGTCTTATATTAAGGATCAGAGGAGTATTAAATATTAATAATACAAAAGCTGCGACTTCATCTATAGAATGAGTGAATGACAAATCAATGCTCCATCGTGAGAGCAAAGCAATGAAATGGCGTCTTTTAATGGAAAATTAACAAATGCATTGTTATTAAAAAGTTAGGAAAATCGCAACAACAACAACAAAATCCTAAAAATTATATACTGGAACCAATTTATAAAAATTGTTATCATTTGCTTATATTATTTTCAAAACCAATACCGATAGTATAATAGGTTTTATTTGTAATATTTTTATTTCTAAGATTTTTTTTTTTTGCAATTTTTTCTTGAAATTTTCTTGATATCTTAAAAAATTTGGCAAACAAACAAATATGATGATTAATTTGTACAATCAATGTTAAAAGACTAACAATTAAGGCCTTGTTTGGAATCATGATTATAAGCATATTTTATGTATATTGAGACAAAATTCTTCTCATATATTTATTTCAAGCCTATTTGGCATAGTGTTCAAAAATATTTATAAATATGTTTCATATAAGTTGAAATAAAACTTTTTTATATACTTATTTTGTATTCTGTATATTGATTGAAAAGCTATTTATGAATTATTTCAAAAAATCCTAAATTGAGGAGGAGATAGAAGGAATAAATTACGAGTAGTTTAGTAAAATGCGTCTACTCGGCCACCTACTTAATTAAGATTTAACTTTCAAAGTGGGGGAGAAGTCCTTATCCAAGCACTAATTATTGACGATGACATCATACGTACTTACTCTAGTTGTATATACTGGGCATCCATCGTAAGGGGTAAAGGAAAATCGTGGTCCTCAGTATAAGCCAGTTCTCGTGGACCATCGTTTTGTGTAGTATTTAATGGGTTATTCCAAAACTACCCTTTCAACCATATTCTCCCGAAATATTATTTTCAGTAAATAACCGCCGTGAAAAATTTTTATTTTTTCATTTTCACCCTACTAATCAGGATGGAACGGGAGAACAAAGTTTTAAAGGACGTCTCTCACCAGTTAAAAGCATTTTGATGGAATAAACATATATTTTTTCTCGCTGTAATAGCGTCACTTAGCTTCACCTTTAGCCACCAGATCGAAGCCACTAAGATTTAATAAAGATAAAATCGAAGACTCAGATCTGATAAAATCAAAGACTCAGATCTGCTAAAAATCGGATCTCTTTAAACTCAGATTAAACACAATATTTTTAACCAAAGAAAATAATCATATCAAACCACAAAAACTATGAAATCTACGAAAAGAATGGAGGTGAAAAACTCACAAATAAGAATGAAGAGGATGAGGCGATAGTGATGGCAACAGCAACAGCGACGGTGATGGAAGAACATGACGGAAATGATAGAAGAATGGATAAACGCCGACAAATGTAGGAGAAGGGAGAAAATCGAGTTTTGATAGTATGGGGGATTATGAGCTTTGACTCTGAAAAGTGAAAACTATCGCGCGATGGATTTTAAAATTCTGATAAACATTTTATGGCGGTTATTTAAAAAACCGTCGTAAAAAATACTTTTAACGGCGGTTATTTAAATAACCGCCTTTAAAAGTATGCCTATAATTACAGAAATGTCACCGTCATATTTTTTACAATTTTTTTCTAATAACCGTCGTAAATTAGCGTCGTGAAAAACTCTTTTTTGTAGTAGTGATTTTTAAACTATAAGTTAGATATTATAATTAGGATCAAAGGTAGTATGAAAATATTTAATCAATGGGAAAGTGATTCAATTTTAATATTATCTCTAATTCTAATTATAAGATCTCGTTTATAGTTTACAAATAAGATCTTATAATTAGGATAAGAAATAGTGTATAACTTTAACTACCTTGTGTTAGTTATGATAAATTAGTTAAAAGTGATTTATATACAACTATAAATGAAAGGCGATTCACATGCATCCCTAATCACACACCCACTTCACTTTACTACCTTCTTGTTTTTTTTTTTCACTAGCACTTCACTTTACTACCTTCGAGCATAGAATCCAAAACTTTCTTTATGAGAATCATTTCTACAAATGTTAATCTAAATAAATAAGCCTTCAATTAACTGGAGCGCAACTTCGTACATAAGACCTGTTTGGAATAGTTTATAAGAAGCTTATAAGTTGTTTTTTAATAGTGACTTACAGAATATGAAACAAATATATGAGAAGAGTTTTGTTTCAGTTTACATAAAACGTGCTAATAGGAAATTTTCACCGTTTGCCAACACAGGGTCATAATGGACCCCATCGTCTCCTTGCTAAGGAGTAGTGGCAGTTTAAACAATAATAATCAGTCACATCTCTCCAGCTGTCAGCATGTGAACACTTGCGCGACACACACGCGCGCGCGACATATTCAACTTTACTTGCATTTTTCCCTAAATCACATCTATATTTATTCATGTACTACCTCCGGAATAGGGCCTTGTTCTTAGAACCGGAGGTAATAGTGATCCATAACAAATGACATGGTTCACACTTCACAAGCCACACAACTTTATATGTGAAACACAGATATATACGTAAAAATATAGAATTAATTTTACTACAGTTGTTTAGGTTACCTGATCCTTGCTCGTGCTTCTACTGGACAAAATGATACTATATAATACTGTTCCGGTTCTAGATATAAGACCCATTTTATAATGTAAATTACACAATAAAATAAGTCTTGATTGGAGGGAGTATTATATAGTGCGTACTTGTTTAAAGAGGTACATATATCTAATGCTTAATAATATCTTGAATATGATTGTTTTTTTATTTGGAAGATGCTTTATGTAATTAAAAAAAACAAAAAATGATATTTGAGAAATAAAACTGACATGAATAAAATAAATATATAAAGAAATACCATAGTTAGCATAACTTTCCGAGGACAAGGTCATTAATGAGGGTGGGCCATGATCCATACAGAAGTCCAAAGGGGACCAAGTGGGTTGGTTAGGGAAGATATGAACGCGTGACAAGAGAGAGGGACCATTAATTACTTAACACTGACTGTCATTTCTTGACAATGTGCAGGCCCGACCCACGACGTGAATGTGAGATCACATAATATTCCCCTTCCGTTGGGAAAAAAGTAAAAATAAAAATCCACTTCCCATAATAGTGTAATTTCTGATAGATTTTATCGTATTAATATTGATATTTAAATGTTTTTTATATAACCATCTGATTAAGTCAGATTCAAATATTATTGAGCCAAACTGATGATATTTAAATATATTAATCAGCAGTGATGATTACTGCTTCAAATAAATCAAAATCACTCTGGCAAAAAAAAAAATCAAAATTAACCTGGTACTCTTGCAATTTTACATTCCCATTCAATTGTGTTGTTACGTTTGTTTTCTTCGCCAACAAAATATGTTCTTATGTACCAACAAATTATACCGCTTAAAGTCAATTTAATCAAGTAATTTCTCTATAAAAGGTGCTCCTTCTGAATTTCTTTTATAAGAAATAAATGAAAGCATATTTTTAGCTCTGAATATAAGAAAAAAAAAAAAAAGAGACTGGACTCTTGTGAAAAAATATAAGAAACAAATTTATATGTATTCTTGAGGAATGTAAAAACATTTTTAATTTGATTGCCAACTCCTGTTCCTATACACTAATCGAATTTAGTTGGGAGAGGTGCGGGCCTTCATATTCTAAGGAAGACTGGCCTTTGCTGTTGGTATAAGATATTCTTTGCCATTAAAGAAACGAGAGTCTGATCAATTTTCATGATTTTTAAAAAATTATCAAAAGAATTTATAAATAATAAATGTTTCACTTAAAAATATTCTCTCCCATCCTATATACCAGCTTCAAATAACCTAATCACGTTTAACGTACTAACCGTTAAAATTAGTTAAAAATAATAAATAGGTTGACAATTTATTTTTTTAAATTTTTTTATTTATTAAGAGAGTAAATGAGAGACAATAAATAAAAAAAATGATGAAAGAAAATATATGTAGGTAACATTAAAGATAGAGAGTACTAAATACAATCAACTAAAGGCAAACTAGAAAAAAAAGTAATAAATATTTAGACAAACTTAAAAATAAAATTTATATTTTAAATCAGACCTATCTTTAAAAATAAAAATTATATATAAAACTGAAGGGAGTAATTTATTATAAATATATTTTTTTGAAAAAAGAAGGCATACGAAGTTTGTTTGGCTCTGCCCCTCTGGTCCTTAGCATGGCTTACACAGAAACGATGCTGATTGGTTGGCACAGATTTGGGTGGCATTAATATTATCAATAATTAGTAATAAGAAAGAAATTGGTTCGATTTATTTTTAGGAAGATAAAGAAAAATAATAATAATAATTCAAAGCGCACGCAGACTGCATGCCCCTCGCATCTCGCGCTGCCCTCATAAACAAATCCGCTACAGTTGAAAATAACCAGAAAATATTCCGAATTTCCAATCTCCAATGCTTCTTGTTGTGCTGCCAAATAGTACAGTACCCACCCGATCCCCTTCCAGGACATTACAACTCATGGTAAATTATTAACTAAGCATTTAGGTATTTCGTGCTTTAATTTCTCCATTTCTCTATCACCAAGCTCACACGCCAAACCTCACTGTACTCCGTATCGGCCGATCATTGTCACCCACGAAGCTCCAGCAATAAGAAATCAAGATATCTCTCAGTCCCCTGTATTTTAAGTCAAATCCTGGGATCAAAATGGCGGCCAGGCACGCAGAGAAGCAGATCCCTCCCGAGCCACACTGGGCTTTCTGCCATAGCATGCTTCACAAGGTGTCTCGTGGTTTTGGTCTCGTCATTCAGCAGCTCGGAACCGAGCTTCGCGACGCTGTAAGTTCCGTATCGCCTTTTATGGTGTGTGTTAAGATGGGCTAGAGAACTCAAGACAGAACAATCTGGACTTCATTGATAGTTTAGGCTAAAAGCCCATTGAATTACACACCTGACCGAACATATTGGGACCTCTATTTATAGACATTGGACCAACGGTCAAAAGTCTTACTTAACCTCCTAACAATCGAGATAATTACAATAATATACAGAACACATATCTTAACACTCCCCCTAAAGTTAGGGGGCAAATAAGTTCTTTGTCCCTAACTTGCTAAGTAACCTAACATGATCTTGTACTCCAAGTCCCTTTGTTAGTATGTCTGCCTGTTGCTCCTTGCTCTTCACGTGTTGGAGGCTTATGATTCCTTGCTGCAATTTTTCTCTTACAAAATGACAATCGATCTCTATGTGCTTAGTTCTTTCGTGGAAAACAGGATTGTTGGCAATGTGTATGGCAGATTTACTGTCACAGAATACATTGACAGGTTTCAGTCCATCTACATGGAGGTCTTCTAACAATCTGGTGACCCAAACCACTTCTGACACAGCATTCCCTAAGGCTCTATATTCTGCCTCAGCTGAAGATTTTGAAACGGTATTTTGCTTCTTGGATTTCCACGATATAGGAGATCCTCCAAACTTTACCACATATCCAGTGACTGATCTCCTAGTATCCGGGCATGTCCCCCAATCTGAATCAACATAACATTCCAGCTTGTTTGACTTAGATACAGCAATCATTATTCCCAACCCTGGACTTCCTTTCAGGTATCTTGCCACTTTGAGTGCAGCATTGTAATGAGATCTCCTTGGTGCATTCAGAAATTGGCTGAGGGTCTGCACAGAAAAACTAATGTCAGGTCTAGTAACTGTAAGATAGGAGAGCTTACCTATTAATCGTCTATACATGGTTGGCTGTGGAATCAAAGGATCATCAGTCTCCTTCTTGGGTTTACCATGTAATCTGATGTTCTGCTCCATAGGTACACTAAGCGGTTTAGCTGCAGTCAAGCCCATTTCAGACAAAATATCCAATGTATACTTACGTTGGTTAAGAATTATCCCATGCTTTGACCTAGCTACTGCTATTCCTAGAAAATATTTCAACTCTCCTAGATCTTTAATTTTAAATTTACTGTGCAGCAGTCGTTTTACCTCAGCAATACTATCTAAATTACTGCCTGTAATTATTAAATCATCTACATAAACCAGCACCAAAATAGTTTCAGAATCAGATTGTCTAACAAACAGAGAATAGTCATAGAAACTTTGCCTAAAACCACCTTGTAAAAGAGTTTCAGTAAGCTTCTCGTTCCATTGCCGTGATGCTTGCTTAAGGCCATATAGAGACTTAGTTAATTTACAAACCTTGTTGTTTTCAAATTTACCAAGTCCCTGTGGAATGTGCATATATACCTCTTCCTTTAAATCACCTTGGAGGAAGGCATTATGCACATCCATCTGAAAAAGTTCCCAAGAATTCATCACAGCAATGCTGAGAACAATACGAATAGTAACCATTTTAATAACAGGTGAGAAAGTTTCAAAGTAATCTATCCCTTCTTGTTGGCTATACCCTTTAGCAACAAGTCTAGCTTTGAAGCGCTCAATGTTTCCATTTGAGTCATACTTAATCTTATAGACCCATTTGCACCCTATGGGTCTTTTACCTTTGGGCAAATCTACAATCTCCCATGTCTTATTATCCCCCAAAATTTTTATTTCGGTTTGCATGGCATCAATCCAGCGTTGGTCCTTTATGGCCTCTTCATAGCTGCAAGGCTCAGTGACACTGTCAATGCTAGATAGAACATGCTTGTAATTAGTAGAAAGGTTAGAATAAGAAAGAACAGATTGCATAGGATATTTTACCTCCCTTTTACCTATTGTTTGTGGTGTTTGAGATGTACATGCATATCCTATCAGACCTTTGAAACATGTTTCAGTGCTGGATGTGTAATCTTTCATCCAAATAGGAGGTTTTCTGCATCTAACAGGTCTGTTCTGAGGTATTTCCCTTTCATTTGGAATGATGGGATCACCATGCTCATCTCCAACAGTGTCTTGGTGGTCAAAAGAGGAAGTATCTTGCCTGAAAGTAATAGGCAGAGGAGCTTCTTCATCATACTTGTGGCTGAACTGCTCTAAGGGATCAATCATATCATTAGGAGGAGCTCCCCCTTGATTGAGACCTGCTGCATCTTGAAAGGGGAACCTGGTTTCATCAAAGATGACATGTCTACTAACACAAAAATTATGAGATTGGAGATTATAAAGCAAATAACCCTTTTGAGTGCCAGGATAACCCAAGAAAACACAGGGTTCAGATCGATTTTGAAACTTGTCTTGAATATTTAAATTAGTGGCAAAGGCCAAGCAACCAAAAACTCTTAAGAAAGACAAATCAGGTGGGTAACCATATAATAATTCAAAAGGAGTTTTATGACCTAAAGTAGAGGAGGGAGTACGATTGATAAAAAAAGTTGCAGTTTTAATAGCTTCCCCCCAAAACTTTAGGGGTATACCAGATTGGAATAGAAGGCTCCTAGCAACATCCAATAGATGGCAATGCTTACGTTCCACAACACCGTTTTGTTGTGGGGTATAGGGACAACTAGTTTCATGTATAATTCCTTTGCTTTGCAAATAATGTTGTAATTCAGCATTAACAAATTCTAAGCCATTGTCACTACGAATTTTCTTAACAGTAGAAGTAAACTGAGTATGGACATAGGCAAGAAAATTCTTTAAATGATAAACAGTATCACTTTTATTAACAAGTAGAAAAGTCCAAGTACAACGTGTGTAGTCATCGACAATAGTAAGAAAGTAACGATAGCCTTTGTAACTGGGCCTTTTATATGGTCCCCACACATCTACATGTATCAGATCAAAACAAGACTGAGATTTAGAAGTATTGAAAGGGAAAGGTAAGCGGGGTTGTTTAGAACGGGCACATATGATGCACTTATCAGTGTAAATTGTAGGACTTCCTGTCTAATTTGATCTAATGCTTGAATTTATCTATTGGTGCATGGCCTAGACGTCTATGCCAAATTTCCTGTGCATGCCTAGCAAAAATACTAAGTGTTGTATCTGCCCTTCTAATCCGTTCAATGATATAGAGTCCATCATGGAGTTTACCAATCTCCCTCGTCTGTCCACGAATGAGATCCTGCAATGTGCAAAAATCAGAATAGAAAGAAACGATAAACTCCTTCCCTGCTGTTAGACGAGATACTGAGATTAAATTATAACAGCACCCATGAGCATAATAAACATTGGTAAGAACAATATTATCTAAAATTTTGACTGTGCCAACGTGAGTGATGAGCATGCGACTTCCATTGGGTACTTTAATCATTTTTATAGGACCAGTGTATCTATCAACCGTATCAAACATATCAACACTATTGACTACATGACAGGTGGCTCCAGAATCAAGAATCCAATGAGATTCACAAAAGGATTTAGGAAGAGCAGCAACCAAACCTGAGAAAGTCTCATCAGGACAGTCAGTCACATTTACGGCAATATCATCTTGTTCCTTTCGAAGAAGTTTAAGAATCTAATCATACTGCTCTTGTGTGATGGATGCTTGTTCAGGTCGGAGGACAGAAGTAGAAGGAGAGGAATTAGAAGTATGAACGGTAGTAGATGCTTGGGTTTGCTTTGATCGGAAATTAGGAGGGAAGCCCACAAGATGATAACAATGATCCTTTGAATGTCCCTTTCGGTGACAATAAGTGCATTCCTCCTGTGACCGTCCTCTCCCCCTTCCTCGGCCTCTTCCTTGTCGACCGCCCCGTGCAGCCATGGTGGCATTATCAACCGGTGAGGGGACAGGATAAGACGAGAGTTGCTGTTGAGACTCATCTTGACAGATAATAGAGTATGCTTGATTAAGGGAAGGTAGAGGAGTTTGGAGTAGAATTTGTGTTCTGGCTTGATTATGAATCTCGTTGAGTCCGGTAAGAAACTGAATGAGGCGTTGCTGTTGAATCATTTGGGCATATTGCTGTGTCGTGGAACACTGACAGGTGGGTTGGGGGGCGATGGTGTCATACTCATCCCATAAATCTCTGAGCTTGGTGAAATATTCAGAAACATTCATGGCGCCCTGAGATAAGGAGATGACGGCCTTGTGAATTGCAAAAATGCGCAAGCCATTAGCCTTATGAAAACGTTCCTTCAAGTCAAGCCAAACGAAGCGAGCATTATCGGAAAAAATGATCCCAAGAGCGATCTGCTTGTCAACCGAGTTAAGGAGCCAAGAAAGGACAATAGCATTACATCGGTCCCAAATATCTTGGTGTGATGACTCTTGCTGGTGGCGAAGGCAAGATCCATCAACGAAACCAAGTTTATTCTTGGCAAACAATGCTAATCACATGGATCTACTCCAAATTTTGTAATTCTCGGTCCCCTTTAGAAGCTGGGGAACCAGTGTGAGGGATTGGGTTTCGGAGGGATGTAAATATAAGGGATGTGTGAAATCAATAGTGGACTTGGTGGACGGATGGGTTTCTTCTTGATCTTTTCCCATGGTTGAAGAAAAGAAAAATAAGAGGGAGGAAGATAGCAGAAAGATGATGAAAAGGGATTAATCTTTACCAAAGAACCAATTAACTTCTGGATGATATCTTCAAGAAAATCCGTCGTGCAAAAAAAAAACTGACAGAGCAAGACGGCAGGATACCTTTTGAAAGAATGCTTCAAGATTGATCGCGAACTCAAGCCATGAATTGAAACAAAACGGCGAGGGCGATCCTTCACGGATGGGACTCCAGTGCACAGCACGTTGCTGTGTATTCCTTTTCCACGACGACGGCGTCGTGGTTGACTAAACAGACTGATAGAGGATTACTCTGAAGCAGGCTCTTGGACCTCTGGCCTGAACAACCGTGCTCTAGATACCATGTTAAGATGGGCTAGAGAACTCAAGACAGAACAATCTGGACTTCATTGATAGTTTAGGCTAAAAGCCCATTGAATTACACACCTGACCGAACATATTGGGACCTCTACTTGTCAAAAGTCTTACTTAACCTCCTAACAATCGAGATAATTACAATAATATACAGAACACATATCTTAACAGTGTGTTTTGAATTGTCTAAATGATTTTTTTGTTTCTATGGTTCTGGCAAATCGTCAGTGAATGAAAAATAGAATGAGGATGGACTACTTCTTCTGTGAATCTTAATAGGTGAAGTTGAATTTGTTTTTTGGCTGCATATATAGGCGCTGGATCCTTTTTCGGTCTCAGCGCATATGGTTAAGGCAGATTTGCAGCCTTTGGCATTGGAATTTATTAACACGAGTTTAGGTTGACTTGATGCTTGAGCTAGAAAGGAATTCCTTGGATACTCCTCGAATTCTTATTTTATATCATCAATTAATTCTACAATATTTCTTCTCTCTATGCCACTAACGAATGGTTCTGAGTCTTGGTAGAAAACCTTCAACTGAAAACTACCAAATTCAGAAAGACCTGGCTAAGATTTGGGACTAGTTGAAAAATGATCAACGACGGGACTGGATGAAAATATTCTTGCTAGAGTTGACCATTTCATAGCGTTTTTCATTTTATAAGTTGCTGATAATAGTGCTTTCCTTTGTTGAGAGGATTACTTTATTTTCTACCTTGCCTTTTCTCCTATTGATATTTTCCTGAGTTGAATTGTTTATAACTCCAAAATCTCTGGCTTTGCAGGTTTGCATATTTTATTTGGTCCTTCGAGCCCTTGATACTGTTGGTTTGTTTCTACAGTCTTCAACCTTAAACTGTCCGTTATTGCTTCAACTTCTAATTTTGTCCTATATAATAAACTCGCATTATAGAAGCCAAAATTTGTTTAGTGCTTGTCAAATATCCAGGCTTGTGGTTTCTAATGGTTTTACTAGATATCAGGATATGTTTACTTGACAAACTGGTTGGTCTACGATCTATTATTCCCTTTTTCATCAACTATATTTTGGTTAATTAATTGAGGTAAATAGAGACTATCGTTAGATGCTTTGAAACTTTCTGGCTTGTGGCATCACAAATTATCTTTTATAGGGCAATAAAGAACTCAAATCATAAATATGCAAACAATTATCAAATTACTCATGCACATTTTGATAAGATACCATATGAAATTATTATTATTTTTATTTTGCCTTGCATATAAGGAAAGTATGTCTATCCGAACATCTGAGGAAGTATAAATCTGCTACTAATTAGTATTAGTCTATTTCGCATTTTGCTTATGGATGAATATACATGTGAATCACAATTTTTTTTTCCAATTTTGTTTGCCTAAGTAGGAATTAGATGAAGAAAATAAATGGTTTTCATTGCAAAAAGAAAGTAAAGAGAAAACAAATGATGTCAAGTGTCTAATTTGAACCACACCTACCTAATATGGGAAACTTGTACTGAGACTGTTAGAAGAATTCTGATTGGCAATTTCTTTCCTCTTCCTTCTTACCTATCAACATTGCACCGTTCAATGTTTAAAACTGTGTTTTCACTAATCATATTTTTGCAACCTTTTTCTCTTGGCAGAGGACGATACTAGCATAGCTACAGATGTTAAGGTGCCAATATTAATAGCTTTTCATCATCACATATATGATCGTGATTGGCATTTTTCTTGTAAGTGTCTTGTTTTCACCTTTACTATTTCTTTTCATGCTGAGTTAGATGTCATCTGGCATGCCGTTTGTGCCCCCTTGCTGGAATTTTCCTCTACTATACTTGTTCAACTTGACCACGCCAAACTCATCCAGTTGAAATCTGGTTGAGAAGTTTAAATGGATTTTTTGACTCTTTCAGTAGCACACATACCTCAAACCTTGTCTGGTGGTTTTCATGCTGACTCTAGTTTGTCTTTATGTAACTAGGTGGGACAAAGGAGTACAAAATCTTAATGGACCAGTTTCATCATGTTTCGACTGCATTTCTGGAACTTGGAAAGAAGTCAGTTTTTATCCTTGCATATTTCCTTCTATAGTAATTTTGTTAAGAAATTATTATAAAAGTTATTTATGGCCCTTCGCTTGTTAATAGCTCTACTTTTTAAGTTGAACCGGTCCTTGACAAGATATCAAAGCACCTCTAAGATCAAGTAGTCAAAAGTTGAATCCCATCAGTCTCCAATTCTCTTAATTAAGATTCAATTGCAACCCCAAGGCATGGTTGGTTTGTGTTCTGTCCACATTTCAAGCTTTAAATGCTTGTGCGTGAGGGGGTGTGCTAGATATTATAACAAAATTTGTTCATGGCCCTTGGTAATTTCCATCCTTGATTTAATCAATATCATGCCCGCAGGCCTTATTTCCTATTTAACGCCTACTATTGTTTTATTGGCATGACCATGCATTCAAATGCATGTTGCCTATTTCATGGATGAGTGAACCCATGAATCAACAACATATTTGATATTCTGTTCTTACCTTTCTCTTAATTTTTTCCCCTAGAACATTAAGCTTACTTTAATTATTTTTCCCCTAGAACATTAAGTTTACACTATACAGCAGAGCAGTCAGATTTTAAGTTTGGCCTTTTGAGTTGTTTGTCCATGTGAACTATCATTATTTACCAACCATATTATAGATATTTTTCATTTGTTTTCTTCTACCTAAGAATTCTCCACTTTTCCAATGATTTTGTCTCTGAATTGGCCAGGTGGTCAACAACAAAATTGTTGGTTGTGACTCTTTGTTTGCAAAATTCTCTCATTTGTTATCCTGTTCTGCTTCTTAAAAAATATTTCATGACTCAGCGGGGGTTCCTGAGAATTCACTGTCAATGCAGTGCCTGCATTAACTTCGCTTATGCATATGTGTGTCATGAGATAGAATTGTCGGTGTGCATTCTTTTGATAAATGACTAAACAATGAGAAATTACCTCTGCAGCTATCAGGAAGCAATTGAGGATATTACCAAAAGGATGGGAGCTGGAATGGCCAAATTTATTTGCAAAGAGGTTCACTATGCATCTCTTCTGTTCTCCATAGATTCTAGATATTTCATAAATATGCTAGCTTAGTTCCACTTGATTAAGTCATCTCTTTGACTGGTAGGATATTATATTCATTTTGCTATCTCCTTATACCTGGCTGGAAGGATAAATATTAGTTAGTTTTAAATTTAGAGGAGATAACTTTTTTCCAAAATTTTGAGTTATCCCATCCCTCAATTCCTGTTCATAATTATAAAGAACTTTAAGTAATTACAACCTAATTCCTACATTTTGATTAATTAATACAACATTATTAAATTTAGTCTTAAGGTCTCTTCATACCCATGAACAAAGACCATATGGCCAAATTATGAGTGTTGATCCCCCTTCTTATTATTTTATACTTTTTCAAAATATTTGTTTTCAAGGTGACGGACGTATGACTATCTAGTAGTTTCTACGTTTTGCTGCTAGTTTTTTTTACCTTCAACCTTTCATATCAAGATTCAAGAGTTAGACCTCAATGAATGTCTAATAAAGAGAGTAAGGTAGCACCACATTTTGATATTTTCATGATAATTGTGCTATACTACTATTAGTGCATCTGTCATGTCTCTCGTGAGTTCAAATCCAGAAGCATTATTCGAAACAAAATTTCCCTTCAGTCTAGATAGATTACACCATGGGATTTCTCTCTATTTACAGGTGGAAACAGTTGACGACTATGATGAATATTGTCACTATGTAGCAGGACTCGTTGGGATGGGTTTATCCAAGCTTTTCCATGCCTCCGGTTTGGAAGATTTGGCTCCAGAATACCTCTCTAATTCAATGGGTTTGTTCCTTCAGGTAGCATAAAGTGGAATGCAGACAAGCAATATTTTTACTGTTCTTTGCATGCTTTTCAATTGAGAACCTTCTCAAATTGCAGAAAGCAAATATTATCCGAGATTACCTAGAAGACATCAATGAGATCCCAAAGTCACGCATGTTGTGGCCTCGGCAGATCTGGAGTAAATATGTTATCAAACTTGAGGTTTGCATCTTTAAGAATCTGTTCTTACTCACCTTTCATTATCTATCTTTCACTCCATGATTCTTGGCTGAATTTGTACGAGTTGATGGATGTTATGATGGCAGAAACAACTTCGCTGTCTCATTTTACTTGTATGCATATAATGTATTTTTCCCCCTTCTAAGTTGCACGTGTATAACTTTGTCTTTATCCAATTTAATTTTGTGGTCCAGGACTTGAAAGAAGAAGACGATTCTGTCAAGGCAGTGCAATGCCTCAACGACATGGTCACCAATGCATTGGCGCATGTTGAAGATTGTTTATTGTACATGTCTAACTTAAGAGACTTAACTATATTTCGTTTTTGTGCTATTCCGCAGGTGCTGTTCTTTTCCTCAACGACCTCTAGCTTAATTTTTAATTTCCACTGTCATCATTGATACAATGGTCATTTATTAATCGTCAGCAAGGTTTTTGCTTCAATAGATGTTATGCTTATATGTCATCCTGTTCTATTGCCAAGTCCTGTGAGTAATGGCCTCATACTCAATGTCAAGTAAAATAATTTAAATTTTTGCAACGGTCGATGAGTTTCTTTAAAGTTTTGATTTTGCCAAAAAGATCTGATGATTCTAATATATACTTTACATGCTTTGGGTGTTTTTGCTACATGTCATGATCAATGATATTGTGGTAAAAAAATCTCTATATGGCTCGATTAACTTGGTAAAATTGCAGATATCGAATACCCATTGGTGAATTAAAAAATTTAATAGTATCCAAAATAAGATTTAATGTTCTTCCTGGTTGTTGTGATGTAGAAACTAAAGAAGCTAAGCTTCTCAGGTTCAGGTCTCGGACCCTGGACTCCTATTTTCAACTAAATGAAGTCTTAGTACTTCTCTTAATCTCTTCAGGCTTTGCTAAGTTTCAGTTCATTTCCTTGTTGGCTTCTACTTCTATAGTCTCCCCTGTTGTTTTTATGCACCATATCTTCCAAAATCCATGTCTGTAGCTGTAGTTATTTTTAAACTAATATTTGATTGGTGTAACTTGGCTGCTTGACATGTTCTGCAACAGATCATGGCCATTGGGACTCTTGCATTATGCTACAACAACATTGAAGTCTTCAGAGGTGTAGTTAAAATGAGGCGTGGTAAGATGATGTATCTTGAGATACTAAGTGCAAAGCATCTAAGCTTTAAGGAATGTTAGGCACAGAACTACTTTTAATGGAAATGTGTGTGGAAGTCACATGAATTTTGAATTGCTGCATGCAGCATTCAATACTAGCTCATTTGGCAAAAAGTAACTTGGCAAAAATTTTCTAACGGGAAATTAGATATATTGTGCTAAACAATAGGATCATATATTGAGCAAACTCAATGTCGTTACACATGCTGCATTGGTGCTATTGGATTCTCTGGTTACAACTAAGAGCACACACATGTTGCTTCGTCCTCTAGTAGAAGTTGTTACGGTAATTAAAGAGTGGTTTGGATGTGGCTTGTGATGGTTTCTAATTTTTCACTTCGTAAACACTGCTATAATCAAGATTTTTATTGGTTCCCACCTGTTTCTTGAGAGAAAATGTATAAGGCTACATATATAATGTGATAATGGTGTACTAAGTTGATAAAGCACTGTAGTGCTAGACAGTAGACAATCTATTTAGCTGACCTCACTTAATGGGATGTGGCTTGTTATTGTTTGTTTTCTTGTTTGTTGGATGTGCTAAGTTGTTCTCATTATTATGTTTGTGATTTATAGGTCTAACTGCCAAGGTGATTGATCGGACAAAGACAATGTCAGATGTCTATGGTGCTTTCTTTGACTTTTCTTGTATGTTAGAGTCCAAGGTATGCTGTATTCTAAAGTATGGTTACTCTTGCAAGTTATACATAATTTGCTTATATTACTATTGTTTCACAGTTGGTAATGCTATCATTTATGTTAATAAAACAAACATGAATATTGCGAAAATAAGATTTTGGGAATAAGAGTTGCTGATGCTGAGAAAGCCTTCTATACCCAGTGTCATTGAAATAAGACACGTGTTAGTCCTCATTAGCCATGACAACCAATAAGCCATGGCTATTTTGAAATGTAAAACGAAAAAAAATGAGAAATTGATCTTTAAATTTTAGTCTTTGATACTATCTCTGATCCTAAATATAAAAGCTAATTGGCGATCCTAAAATATAAGACCTTAATTCACTTTATCTCTCAAATTTATAATGTGTTCTAAAAAATATCCCTATTGATTATAAGGTATTTTCACTAGGTGTAGTTTCAATGTAAATGATTGGATAAGGGTAATTTAAGAAAGTCAACACACATTTGTTACAAATAACTAACTTTCTTAATCTCTCCAAATTAGTTATCTAGCTTTTATATTAAAGACTAGAGGTAGTATTTTAGAAGACGAGTGAAAACTTAAAGGCTGTGAATAGGCTTTGGTTTGATTGTAGAGTCTTTCTGGTAGGATCCAAGATAGGTAAGAAAGGAAGGAAGAAAGAAGAAAACTTTTTTATTAAAAAAAGGAAATCAGAATGTAACTTCTCAAATTAATTGAGATGGAGGAAAATCTTTAGTTGAAGACGAGCAAAGATCTTAAACTCATACAACTAATAAAACCTAATGAGAATCTCCACTAATAAAAACAAAACATTGATTTTTTTTGAAGATGATTTCTACATGCCCCTTCTTTCCATAGCCACTTACAGAAAGGAAGAGTTGAGTACCGGAAAGTTTGAAATGCAGATATTAGATAGTATTGTGGTCGTCTTTATTCTGTAGCACAATCCTCCATGGCACTAAATCTATTTTTTAAGTTATTAAAGCTTTTCTTTCCAACTTAAAAAATCTATTATTTTTCTCTCATAGGTTGACAAGAATGATCCCAATGCAAGAAAAACATTGAGCAGGGTAGAAGCTATACAAAAGGCTTGCAGAGAATCTGGTCTCCTAAGTAAAAGGCATGCAGATCATATCCATGTAGCTTCTGAGGTATGTTTCAGTTTCGCCAGTGATATTCTGACAGGTTTTGCATTTATTTCACCAGGAAATCTTATATTGTGAAGAACGAGCCTGGATATAACTCAGCCACGGTAAATTTGTCTGCTTGTTTTTTTTTTTTTGGGTAGAACTTGATGCTACATATGTAAATTATGTACTGATTTTTGAGTGTTTCTGCAGTTTCTGATACTCATTCTCGCACTGGCTCTCATTTTCGCATATCTCTCCGCC
This sequence comes from Neltuma alba, assembly GCF_004799145.2. Taxonomy (NCBI): domain Eukaryota; kingdom Viridiplantae; phylum Streptophyta; class Magnoliopsida; order Fabales; family Fabaceae; genus Neltuma; species Neltuma alba. Next base: position 74,524 of record NW_021633636.1, read on the forward strand.
AACCGTGATAACTGATGTAAGTTAGGGTAAATTATATCTAAGGCCCAAGATTTGGCTCCGCATAAGTTGTCACTCTGGTTTCAAATGTTCCATTCAACCCCTTAATTAGTTTCTTCGATTATTAGTATGTTATTTTCATTCCCAGTGGTAGTATGGAATAAATGATTTCATAAATATTAAAATGTTTTATTAATGAAAGTGTATTTTACTTGTATCTCAAATGGTCGTTTTTTGATAATGCAAATGAAAAATTGTTCTAATATTTTTCGTAACTAATTAAAATTTAAACGTAAAAACGAAACATCGTGGGGGATTAAGTGATTTGGGAACAAACTGCAGGTACGGAATAAAACCAGGGGAGAACAGTAATTTGTCTTGTCCAATTCCTCTAATTTTTGTGTTTTTGCCCCTTCCAGCTAGCGTGAGATAGCAATGTTACAGTGCTGGGTTGATTTATTATCCATAATGTGGATGTTCAAGATCATAAGGAGGATGGCTGGTGTTGGTTGTGCTATATTTTGTGCGGAAGAGGTGACGTGTCCAGGAAGTCAGATGTGGTTACTGTGTCAGGCTGTAGCTTCCTGCGTTGTATTTTTGCTTTACCCTACTGCCACCCATAGAATTGTCGTTTACATGGCGCACTGTTATTGGCTGTTACACACAATAACAGTAATCAAGTTGCCACCGGTGAACCTTTATTGTGGAAATGACTGTTAATTTGTGGTTGGGTACTTGGCCATAAAGCCATCAAAAGATTTGGGATTATAAGAAGCCATGATGTTAAGAAGTAGAAAGGATTTTCTTTCTGCTTATATGAAAATATGTTGGTGTTCATTATATCTTTATTATCATTATATCTCCATGAAAATATGTTGATATTCATTATATCTATTATGTTTTAGTAATTTTACAGAGTTTATGGAATAGCAGTAGAAAAAACTCTCAAAATTTACGGGGCAAGAAGCCAACCCAATAACAGAAGTTAGAATAGTACAGCCACCTTGCTTGCAAGAACCCTTTCCCTTCTCTCAATGTAACCAAAAGGAAACCAACCTGCTTTACCTTTGCACTCACCCTCAGCCCACCCATTGCTTGTTACCTGCTGATACCAAAATAAGCATATTACGACCAATTTGAAATGCAGAAGGATTGTCAGGGTAAAGTGATCTGTTTCTACCCGAGAAAAGGTTCATTAATGTTTTAGAGGGTCTGATCAATTTTTTCACCCAGACTCAGCAACTCCCAGATTTTATCCAAATCTACAATCTCTCCATATTAGTGTGAGGGCCCTCTTCCCAGCACATTTAGAATTGTAGCCCCCGAGTCCTCCCCAGAAAACTACACCAAGCAGTTATTTAATACTCCTCCGGTCCTTATTATAAGACCCAATTTGACTTTTTATTTGGTCCTAATTATAAGACCCAATCCATTTTGTCTCTTATATTTATACATTTTTTTCAAGATAATCCTTCTAATAATGATAGTTTTAGCCAATATACTTAATTAGCAAGGATATTTTAGAAATGACAACACTTATTTATTATAAATAACCAACTTAACTTACTTCCTTAATCTCCTCAAATAAGTCAATTGGGTCTTATAATTAGGACCGGAGGAGTAAGAGATACCAACCCTTAGAGAACCCTGACGGATCCCCAAAATTTTATGGTTGGGTAACACCAAAACATTTCAGGACAGATACACTCTCGCTCTTTTTGGAATAAAAAAAAAAAAAGAAGCTACAGAAGGATACTAACCTTCCGAACAACAACATAATCACCAACTGACAGATTTAACTCCACATCAGAGACAGCATTGTATGGAAACATAGCCTGCAAGAGTAAAAAAACACAACAGAAAGAAAAACCAGTCACCTTTGCGAATCAGTAAATATATGCACCAGATGTAGTCTCCAACTAACCTCTCCTAAGAAGTAACCCATGCTATCTGTTGATCCATCGGGTGTTTGAGGAGCATAGACACCATTTGCTTCTTCATATGATGGGGGTGGAGGCATGCTGTCTTCCATGCTAGGAGCAGAAGGGGCTTCAATACGCTGCCGTTCTGATATCATCTATCATTAAATATACATATAACAGATAATCATGTGTTGATACCAAAAGAAATTGTGGCCCAACTGTTTGATTGCAAGTTTAACTTTGCTAGGGAGAATAGAATGATAAAAAGGCCAAGAGTTGTGATTACTTACCTCTCCCTCAAGCTGATCAAGTATTTGGAGAACTCTGTGGTGATAGGCACGCTCTGCTTCAACCTTGATGATAAGAAATAAAATGCTGGATTTAGTTGTGATTTATTCTTTTACTTCGGATGAAAAATTCATTAACAATGAATACATTTCCATCAAATGGTACCACTATATTACCATAGCTATAAGACGCTGAAGGGTCAGTCGCTGTTGCTGAGCTTCAACAGCAGCCATTGCGGCAGCTGCTTCCTTCCCCAGTATGGCCACGTTTGACTTCAGATCTTGAAGTTTTGCTTCAGCTGCTTCCAATTTCATGGTATTCTCAGCATTGCCTGGAGTTTCTCTCACTTTAGCCTGACGTTTGGAAACTTCAATTGCCTGCCAAGATTCAAAGGATAGTGTAATTACATGTCAAAGAGAAGAAGAAGAAAACTAAATGAACAATTATTTTTGACCTAACCAGTATATAAAACCATGAATTCTGCATGTCCTTAAGCACCGGCGAAGTTAAAAGATATTTTTTCAATGCAAATTCAAATTCCTGGATACCTGGGCTTCAGCTTCCTGTCGCATTCTGTCATAACGTTGAGCAAGATGCCGAGCATCCTCCAAGGGAGCTCCCACCACCATTGCTCTAAGGGGCTCTGCAACCTAATCATGGAGCAAGATGTTGATCAATGAATTATGAGGCCTAACATATAAGATGACAAACTGCATATATTAACAACACAAGTGAGCACATAATATCGTAAGAAAGTCAAGCTTCTCTGGGTATAAAGAAGAATTGGATCAAGGGTGCAAGTAGTCTCCATATTCTTTTCCATTTGATAATGTTTAAAAATCTTTAAAGCAAATTTTAAACCCTATAACACCAATGACAAGGGTCAAAGGAATATATAATAGTTCCTGGTTTGTAGTTTCTTAGCAGAATAGGAAAATACAATATTATATATACGACAAACCACGAGTAAGACTGAGGTCTGCAGACAGGATAAAGGGGACCATGTAAACAAATGACCAGAAACTCCATTTCAAGGACTGACTATCACAGTGCTTCCAAAAGCATCAGTAATTTATATGAAAAGAAAGACTCCTTTGTTCCAATCAAGACAATAGATTGTCAAACCTGAGTGCCAAGTGCTTTCAGTAGGTTCCCGTGCTCCTTTTCCATTTGAGCACGAGCACGTGCATAACTTAGTGCAGCTTTTGATAATGTGTTACCACTGGTACATGTATTTTCTGAGCCATATTTCCTGCTATCCTCTGACAGCTTTGTTCCTGTGAAATAAGATGTGAATAAACTATATAAAACAATGCTAGGTAATGTAGATCCAATTGCATGAAAACTTCATAAAAAGCTTCACCAAGCAACAATATTTACCTATTTCAACTTGTTTAGATCCAGTAACAATATAACCTTCTACACCACGGACAATATCCCTTTGATAATGCTGAAGAATAAAAAGAAACTATCATTAGTCAAGGAAGTAAAAAGGAAACTGAGATGGAAAATGAAGAATATATAAAATCAGAGTATGAGGACCATGTAACCTTTCCTGCACGTGTTGATATGTAAAGCTTTTCAAGTTTCTGATGTTGCTGAAGCTCCATCCCATCAGTGACCACACTATCTGAACCTCCATATGCCCCAGCCCCAAACTGTTTCAGAACAGCCTATAAAATAATAATAGTGATTAACACCTTCATAAATAAAGCACACAAAAATGTTGAACATATTAAGAAGGAAAATAGAAAAGTTAAGAAAGGAACATGGTCATCATAACAACTATACACGTATGCAAGGGTCAATAATTTTCCGACACATGGTTATGCCAATCAACATAATGAGAAAAAGGCAGCACATATGAAGAAGAAAATTGTCATAAAAATATATCAATGCCATCTGTTAAGTTAAATGTCTGGGTGTCTAGTTCTAAAACAAGAGTAAACGTTTCCTTGTACTTCAAATTTAACACATGCTACCTAACCTAGTTTGTAGTGCAATTTGCACTACAAACTAGGTCTTATATTTAGGACCAGAGGTAGTATTTCCTTACATGGCCAATCAAAGAGCATATAAAGTCCAGCCAAACATAACATTAGGTTTGGTACCAAGTCGTGGTTCCCTTGAATATACAAAAAATGAGGAGTCAACTCCATCAAACCTAGTGATGTTTGAATCACTGATTGATTCTAAAGATGACTTTACTCATGGTGGTTATCTCAATGCTTCCATGACAAAATTTGAAAGTCAAGTTCCAGTACATCTCCTTAGCAGTACTCATGGATACGAACATTTTTCTAATATGATGTCTATCCAGGTGATATTAAGAAAGTATTTGATGTTTCTAATCTGTGTGTCCCTCCAAACTATGATAAGAAATTGATCACTGAAGATGAAGGGGATTGCTTGTCATTCCACAAGTTTGAGTTTGAAAACTAAGAATGATGATGATAATACTGAGATAAAACGTTTTCCACATCCAGTTGACTTCTCATGCAAAAGTTTGTTAATATAATAATTGACGAGTGGAGAATCAGTTGCAGCAAAAATTATGTAAAAAAAGCTTAAAATTAAAAGCAGAGTCTACTAGGGGAAAAACTATTAGATTCATGAAAGAAACAAAGTAAAAGCAAATAAAAGATGCTTAGTTGAGTTTTTTATTCAAACGAATTATAAAGATGAGAATTTGTGTGATGTTACTCCAATGGATGTTTCTCATCTACATTTTGGTCAACCATGACATAACGTAGGAAGGTTGTTAGTGTTGATTTTAAAAGTTCCTGCTCTTTTGGTGGTGACAGAAAATTGTTGGCATAAAAGAAGTATTATACCAGAGAAAATAGAAGAGGTGCAAGTAGGGGAAGATTATTTATCCTCCAAAGCAAATTTTTCAATCGTGAGATATTTTCAATTCTAGTTCACTGCTTGCTCAGAACCTTAAAAGGCCTTTTCTACTTCTCTCTCACAAAAAATCTTCCATAGCCATTTGTCCATTTTCCAGATAATTCCTTCTGCCATTGAAATTATTCCACGCACCTCCTAAAAGGCCCCTGTAACTTAATATGCAAGCTACCTTCCCTCTTAATCGATCTTACAATGATCCAGAACAGTCCCTGGCATAAGACAAGCAATAACGAATGACCGAAACTTACGTTAAGTTTTTTAAACGTTTGATGAAATGCCGATATTCTTTTTAAGCTTAGCACTACTCAATGGATTTTCTCTCCATGTGCCGTATTTTTATCGTAAACCTCACCATAAGTTTTGTCCATAAACCATTTTACAATCCATCTGATCGAATTCCAACATCTGCGATGATTCTGAGTTTCTTGACCAAGTTAATGCATATGCAAGCAACAGTACCAGCTCAAAATTCAACTTCTTCTGTGAGAATAAACATTAACAAATGCTGCGGCCATTCTCAATTTACTTCAGCAATATAAGCGCACAACTTCGTGCGTCTTATAACTAACCAGAATCAATTTCATGCGAACCAAAAACAATAATCATCCAAACGAAGTTGCATCGCCAACGTTAAAACCTCAGAAAACAGAGTAGAATAAAATTTCATCAAGCGCATATCAAAGCATAGCAAACGAAAAAAAAAAAAAGAGCAAAATAAAATTACACAGGTAAAGAAATTTCATAAGAGGATAAAAGCGACCGAAAATATCTAAGATCTGAGGAGGAATCACACAATTGAGCGGGAGAGTGAGAGTTAGAGAGAGAGAGAGAGAGAACCTGTTGCTGCCGAGAGACCTGTTCTCGGAGCTTGTGGGCTTGCTTTCTGATGGCATCCATTTGCCCTGATGAAGAGATTGAAACTACCACCAGAAATCGATCTCAGAGCACCTCGCTCCAACACAAATCGTGTAAGAAAGTAAGGAAACACAGACACAGAGTCAGAGGATTTTCAAAATTGATTTGGCATTCGGTTCCTTCGTGGGGACAGCATAAAGCGTGCCTCAAAGCCTCCCTGTTGGGATGATTAACTTCGTCAAAGATTACTCCACTGTAATTTGAAATACAAATTGGTCTTTGAAAGGGTAATATATAAATCTTTAAAATTAAAATTCAATAAAAATATTAAAATGATATTTAAAATCCCTAATAACCAATATCAGTACCACTTGCAGCTACCTCCCATTATTATTATTATTATTATTAAGATTAAGATAAAAGTAGACCCCACACCACTGGTTTAATTTTACCTCTGATTTGTTAAATTTGATGTAATCTGACTCATTTTTCAATTTTTTTAATATCATTTCTGATACTAATTATAAGATCTTATTTATAAATAAGATCAATAAGATCTTATAATTAGGACCAAAAGTAGTATAATTGTAATTTCACAAGAGATAAATATGTAAAAAAAATTCAACTTAAATAATTAAATTGTATGTTATAAAAAAATTAAATTTCAAGCAATCTTATCCAATTATATAGGTTCCCAGTCAATTCTGAATATTAAGCATACCTCTAAAAGGGAATGGCCACCCACCAAACAGGATGTTAGCTAACCGTAGAAAAATTTTAAACTTAAAAATAATTATGAGTAAACTCAAATGTTTTTTTTCTGCGTCCTTATCTATTTCTTAATCTTAAAAAAATATATTTTTAATCTTTTAACTGTAAAATTATTAACAAAAAACAATATTAAAATCTTAAATATTGATAAAGCATTATTAGATGCTAATATATTAAGTTTAATTTTTAAAATAACTATAATGTTAAAAAAATTATTGAAGTTTAACGATCATAGAATTAAAGCACTAAAGATATAATTTTTAAATTTAAGAGATTAAACTGAAATATTGTGCAAAATTAAAGAATTAAATGTATAGGAGGGATTTTACCGAGAAAAAACAATGGAGTTTACATCACCAAGCGCTAGTCTCGTCATAAACAGGAAAGTCAACGCAATAGAAAAAGAGTCGTTGAAGATGCGCCAGTGATATAAAGCCAATTTCTTACGTACTGATTTCACATCTGGGGGGTCTGTCTCATACGCTACCCCTCAAATGGAACCCACACAAAAATCCCAAGATTCCTAAATCAAATCATTGGAACCTAAAGCAAAAGCAAAAGCCTAGCGCCATTAATGATCCTAGTGGAGTTTGTACGTGGTGGAGCTTCCTTTTCACATATACTGATATCTTTTTTCATAAATCAAATTTCACAAATGCACAAAGAGTTTACAATAAAATAGTCTTCACAAAAAGTTTTCACTCACTTGTATATATATAATCCAACATTATGAGCCTGCTTCTTAAGAATCCCTCTCCACTGTGTACAAAACAAAGCTAGGCTAGCTTAGCTATCCTATATCCCAGAAGAGCCACTCATTCTGGTTTTCTCGAACTCATGGCTCGCGCTCGGGATTTAAGCATGGGTTTGGTGCTTCTTGCTCTGCTAGTATCTTGCTTTCTTGTAGCTTCTGAATCAAGCAATGTGAGTTTATCTTATGCCTCTTTGTTCCGTGCTATGGCCTTCTGGGATTTCTCTTTCTCCCCACGCTGCAAGTTCAGTTTTTTTGTTTCTTCCCATATCTTCTCTCTTCAATTTTGTCCTGCAGGTTTATATTGTGTATATGGGAGACAGAAGCATGAACCTCAATGAACAAGACCTTCTTGAAGATTCTCACCTTCACATACTGTCAAACATTCTCGGAAGGTTTTCAATCCCTTGTTCTTTTGTACAATGACTTTTTTTTTTTCCCCAAGAGAGAGAGAGATTGAGAATAACCAGTATCAAGCTACAAGTAAACCTTTTCTCTTATTCTGTTTTCGTTAATCTCCATGCTTAATTACTTTGACAGAAGTAAGGAAACACATTTGAAGAGTTTAGCCACCTGCTCTTTGTTGAATATGGAGTAGATACTAGTATAAACTTGGCCCCTTAACACAATTAGTCACTTATAAATAAACAAGCAAGTCATAATAATAACAGTGAAATAGAATTTTATAATCTGTTATTTTTATCATTGTTAACAGCAAAAGAGCTGCTAGGAACTCCATTCTGTACAGCTACAAACATGGATTTTCAGGATTTGCTGCTGTTTTAAGCCAGTCTCAAGCTAAACTCGTTGCAGGTATGGCAATGTTTGGGTTCATATATCAGAATTTGAAGATCAATAGTATGAAAACCTTTTCACTCTTTTTTTTTTTTTTTCCTGATAATCAAGTACGGAACTGAAATGGTTGAGACTAGACTCGTATGGCGGTCTGGCTTTCTTGTTGCATTCATTAATTGGCCCATAAATGCTTGTGACAAGTGCCAGAGCAATGCGCATGATAGTGATGTTTATGAAATGTAACTTTGAACAATTAATAAGACTTTCTATATATGCATTGTATTACTTATATCATACTCTCTCCAGTCTTATTTATAAAATCTCAAAATTTGAATTGATTTTGTCATTTTTGTAAGATCCCACTGAAGATTGTCTGAACATTAAATGCATTTTCACCAATTTTGCTACTAATTAATTTTCTATTATCTTTCCCCTTTATCTCACAACTGGTATTTCTCTTTCTTATCTGCTCCCTCATTAAATAAAGGCATACTTGAAAAAAAAAGAGGTTTAATTTGTATATATTTATTCTTTTTAACTAATTTTAATTGTTTTCTTAAACGGCATAATTTAATTAATAGGATTTTATAAAAGAGACTGGAGGGAGTATTGAAGAACACATTGGCTAAATATGCTTGCTTTGCATACACTAGGAAAACACTTTCTGAGGTCTGGTGAAGTCTCTTCTTAAGACTGTGGTCCACGTTGGAAATTTAAAAGTCTTAAATTAATGCCGGTGATTCTTTCTTACTTGAAGTAGCACTCTTCAATTTTTTCATAATAATGATATGGTGTACTTTGAAATTTGAATTTCCTCCTTGAACGATATTTTAGGTACAGAATTTAATAGTTTAGTTAATGCAGATTTTCCAGGAGTTGTTCATGTAATTCCAAACAGAATTCTCAGTTTGCACACAACTAGAAGCTGGGATTTCTTGAGTGTAAAGCCAGATATTGTGAATGGAATTCTTTCAAAGTGTAAATCTGGAAAGGGCACTATCATTGGCATCTTGGACACTGGTCAGTATCAAAGATCCCAACTTCAGAACATGTAGACAAAACATAATCTGATGTCTCTCCATATAATTTTTAGTGTCGTATCACATTTAATGTGATTTTCCGGTACTTGATAGTTCATAACCATTTAACCATATCTTAGCTCAATCCTGTTAAGACCCAACTAAATCTAGCCATTAGATTAATAACTAAGTAAGTGGGATCGATCAAACAATTGGTGTATATGAAATTGTTAAAGATGCATATGATCAAGTATGATTATGATCTTTCCATTGTCGGGTTTGCAGGCATATGGCCTGAGTCAGAGAGCTTTAGGGATGAGAATATGGATAATCCACCTTCTAGTTGGCGCGGCATATGCCAAGCAGGAGAGAATTTCAGCCACTCCCACTGTAATAGGTCGGTTTGAAACATCCTTCTTAATCGCTTTCATGCTCACTTTTTGTACACATATCAGGATTTTTTAATGGTAACATTATTCAAATAACGTAATTGGATATATACTGTTTAAATTTAATCGTCCAAGGGGCTCTAAATTCAATATAAACGTTACATATATCCAACACTTGGATGAGACACAGCTTAAAGCCTGCACGTTACACACACGTACTTAATATTGCCTCTTATGGCACTGTCAGACATATCAGTGTCATTTTTTCAGCTTTAAACAGTGTCATGTGATACGTTACCAGGAAAATCATTGGAGCTCGCTGGTACTACAGAGGCTATGAAGCTGAATTTGGGAAATTAAACACAAGCGATGGATCCGAATTCCTATCGCCACGAGACGCATCGGGCCATGGCACTCACACTTCATCAACAGCAGCAGGAGCATCAGTAGAGAATGCAAGCTTCATGGGACTAGCAAAAGGGTCAGCAAGAGGAGGTGCTCCTTCAGCTCACTTAGCTATCTACAAAATCTGCTGGTCTAATGGAGCTTGCAGCTCAGCTGATCTTCTTGCAGCATTTGATGATGCAATATTTGATGGGGTTAATGTTCTTTCTGTGTCTCTGGGATCATACCCTCCACTTCCTACTTATGTTGAGGATGTTTTGGCCATAGGATCTTTTCATGCTGTTGCTAGAGGAATTTCTGTGGTGTGTTCTGGTGGCAATTCTGGACCTTACCCTCAAACTGTCATAAACACTGCCCCTTGGATTCTTACTGTAGCTGCTAGCACTCTTGATAGAGCATTTCCTTCTATAATTACCTTGGGAAACAATCAAACCCTACAGGTACTTCATCTTTGAAATGTCCTATCAGGTCTTGCACAAATGTCTGACGCATTTTAAACACAGATGGATAACATACTCAGTTTTCATTTAAACGTGTATCTTCTTTATGGATATAATCTGGTTTTTGACAACGGTGTTCACAATTCACAAGTGTGCATGCTTCATAGTATTATACCTTTTGCAGTGTGCAGACCCAGAACAATATTTTGTTTCCTTATATAGGGTCAGAGTTTATATACAGGGAAGGACGTGAACAAGTTTTACCCCATTGTGTATGGAGAAGACATAGAATCTGAAGATTCGGATGGAGAAAGCGCAAGGTAGAACAAAAATGCCTTATTAGAGAAATGAGATTTATAACTAAGCATATATGTACGTATGAATTCAGATTCTGGGCATTACTTAAGAAATTAACGCCATAACATACAGTCAAAAAGAGATAGGAATGAGTAGAGTATGATATATAATCGTATATTTTGCGCAGAAGCTGTGAAGCGGGAAGCCTGAATGCAACATTGGCTAAAGGAAAAGTAATTGTGTGTTTCCAATCTGGATCACAGAGATCAGCCGTGGGTGCTATAAGAACCGTAACGGAAGTCCAAGGTTCGGGTCTCATCTTTGCTCAGTTTCCTACTAAAGATGTTGCTTTGTCTTGGAGTATTCCCTCTGTCCAAGTTGACTTCATCACTGGAACTTCAGTACTCTCATACATGGAAGCTACCAGGTTAGTCCTTTGAATGGGCCGAATCACTAAACGTGACAGCTTATTATTTTTTATAATTAAATTAGTAATTATGTACATTTCATTTATAATGATTAATAAAGCTAAAAGAATGGTTGTGGGGAACGTGGTAGGAACCCTGTTGTGAAGTTCAGCAGGACCAAAACAACAGTGGGACAACAGATATCTCCAGAAGTGGCATTCTTCTCATCTAGAGGACCGAGTTCTCTGTCTCCTTCAGTGTTAAAGGTTCTCATCATATTCTTGCTCTCTATCTATTAAAAAAAAAAAAAATTTAAAAAAAAAAAGCCCTATCTTCTTCTAAGTTCTTAGAAATCAGAATCTAGCTAGCAAGGTATTAGCCGGAGTAGAGATATATAAAAGCTTAATGAATGTATGGATGGTGGGTATGTGCAGCCTGACATTGCAGCTCCGGGAGTTGATATTCTAGCAGCATGGTCGCCGGCTTCTTCTGATTACTTGCAAACTGATTATGCGGCTGTGAATGGATTCGTTCCTCTTCACTTCAAGATTGAATCAGGAACTTCAATGGCTTGCCCTCACGTTTCTGCCATTGTCGCACTTGTCAAATCTATTTATCCTGCCTGGTCTCCTGCTGCTATCAAATCTGCCATCATCACTACAGGTACTGTAATTGTACCCATTAATTCATCATCTAATCTCCTGTCAAGAGTCCTACATTGGGAGGGTTATCTTGTTTTTGCTCGTTATATTAGTGCTTTCATTGAAAGCCCATCAATATGAGAGGCTACCATCAAAAGGTTCTCACTAGTAGCAGGAGGCTGAGTGAAGCACCAAGTGAAGTGATATAGTATGGAGCCACCGGAATGTCAACTCTCGTGGAAAATGCATTGTCGTGAGTCTGACGTTGAGAGGATTATCTTAAAAGAAAAGCCTTATAAGACCTTGGGTTGTCCAACTCCTAGCTTTTAGGATGCGTTTCTCCTAAGAACTTGTGCTCTTCATATCAGCTTAAAATCTAATCTTTAAAAAGTAGTTCAAGCAAGGAATTAATTATTTCACTCATTCATGTGCAGCTTCATTGACAAATGAGTACAACCTATATGTTGGAGCAGAGGGAGCTCCGCACAAGCAGGCTGATCCATTTGACTATGGAGGTGGACACGTTGATCCCAACAAAGTCACGAATCCTGGTCTCATATACGACTTACGAACCTCAGATTATGTTCGTTTTCTTTGTTCTCTGGGCTATAACAACACTGCCATAACCTTAATGACCAAATCTCCCACTAAATGCCGTAAATCTCCCAAGTTCTTGCTCGATCTCAACCTCCCTTCTATCACCATTCCTGAGCTGATGAATAACCAACCGTTGACTGTGTCGAGAACAGTCACGAACGTAGGACCAGTGGAATCTACCTACGTTGCTCGTGTTGTTGCTCCCATTGGAGTGTCTGTGACGGTTGAACCCCAAGTCTTAAAGTTTGATGCTACGAGGAAGAAACTGAAATTCAAGGTTACGTTTTTGCCCAACATTAATGTTGAAGGCGGTTTCTCGTTTGGGTATCTGTTCTGGGAAGATGGCTCACATGAAGTGAGGACGCCTTTGGTAGTCCGAACTGTTGTTGACCAGTTTTATGCAGACGCATAGTCTCATTGTCATTAAACTGACACAATTTTTCTTTCTAAATTGAATTATACTCCTCCTGTCCTTATTATAAGACCCCATTTGACTTTTTATTTGGTCCTAATTATAAGACCCCAATCTATTTTGTCTCTTATATTTATGCATTTTTTTCTAAGATAATCCTTCTAATAATGATAGTTTTAGCCAATATACTTAATTAGCAAGGATATTTTAGGAATGACAACACTTATTTATTATAAATAACCAACTTAACTTACTTCCTTAATCTCCTCAAATAAATCAATTGGGTCTTATAATTAGGACCGGAGGAGTATATACACACCAATATGATTGGTCTGGCATTGTAGTTCAACACCGTCTTATTCATAAATCATGATACATGTGGTTTATTCTAAACTTTCTATAATGTGGCTAATATGAATGAAAGGATTCGAATCTTTCAGGTTTAATTAAGCACCAAGCACTTGATTCAATTAGAAGTCTTGAATTTAAATTATGATAATGCAGTAACCTTAAATACTTGGTGGTATAGTTTTGTCGTTGTTATAGGCCTACTCAGCTTGATTCGAATTAGTCTAAGGAGGTGTTTAGGTAGAAATAAAACCATAATTTTAAAAGTGCTTTTACGGTATACGAAATAAATATATAAAAGAATTTGTCTTGATTTGCGGAAAAGTGTTTTTGAAAAACACTTTTACACTCATCCAAACACCCCCTAAACCTTCGATGAATTGGCCTAATTAGGCTTAGGACATCAGATGCTTCATATGGGGAAAAAAAATGGGTTGAGAGCAGAAACGACATGCGCATCGAACTAATTGATGGCTTCCAAGTCATCACAATAAGGAAGGACCATCGTCGTCTGAGATGAATGATAATATACATGATAGGTCAATGGATAACAGTGGAGGGAGTTAAAGAGACACGATATATTTTGCGCCTGCTTTCATGTGGAGCCAGGCCATGGGATAAGAACAAGTGGCGGAGCGAGAGGGGCAGTGTCGTTTTAGTGGATTCCCTTGTAGTGATGCTGGTAATTATACGATAAGAAAGTCCAAAACGACCGGGACCATCCACGTAGAAATAAATGGAGTGACGTGTCCACTTTGTCCTCTCCTTGTTGCTTTCGTCAAAGCGTCGGCCTAGCTCCCCCATGCTAACTGCTAAGGCCCGGTTTGACATTGAGCACATTTCATCGCAGTTATAAATTTTTTATAAGTTATTTTAAATCGGTTCTAAAGGGCCGGACGCCAGACTGATATATCAATATATAATACTACCTCATATATTTAATATAAGAGTTATTTAACTAATTAAAATTAGTTATTTATCATAGCTATGAGTTGATTTTTTTTAAGTTTTTTTTTAATTATGACTGCCCTTGATGAAAACCTCTTAGCATGTGTAATCAATAGAGATATTTTAGAAAGTAAATTACAAATTTGGAAGATAAAATGGATGGAGGTCTTATATTTAGAATCAGATTAAATATCTAACTAGTTCTTATATTAAAGACGAAATATTATACCACAAATTACAAAATTGATAAGGTATTGCACTCTTTTTTTATTTGTGAACTGATTTATTTATCAGTTTTTTGTCCAATATACGAGCTTAAATACAGTTCTTAAATATGTTATCAAAAAATACAGCCTTAATTGATATTTGAACAAGTAAAGTTATGTTGTGGTCTGAGTAGGAATAACATTTCTCTTCTACATGTCTATAGAACTTTGAAAAATCCAAACATCTCAGAAATAGATAAAGACATAGGAATTTATTGAACGAATCGTACTCTTTCATATATGTCAAGAGTCCATTGATGCCTTACACGAAAATTTTAAGCATATCAGTTGAAACCATACGAACCTTTTAAAAAAATTACATTATTTTTTGAGAGAATAACAAAAAAGAAAGTTAAAAATTATTCAATCACAAATCAAGGTTGATAACAATATTTCATCTGGTGTTGATAACAATAAATTTGCAAATGACAATAAATTTTTGTTGATATTTTTTATCTGGTATTTACAAATTTTCAACTTTTTTATCATTTTCCCTAATTTTTTCCTAAAATTTAACAATGATTGGTAATAAATTTTCTTAGATTTAATTAGTATTTGTATCATAACTCATGAATATATACATATATATATATATTTGCGGCGACTTGCGTATAAAGAACCCACACCACCCGTAATCAGATAAAATATCTTATTATGAGGCCAAAAAGATATCTTATTAATTTGATTGGCAAAATAGTGCATTTTTCCTTTTAAATTGAGACACGTTCACATCATTAATACTCCTCCGGTCCTTAATATAAGACCCATTTAACTAATTCGATTAGATTAAGGAAGTTAGGTAAGTTAGTTAATTATAAGAAATGTGACATGTTTTTCTTAAAACACCATGATCATCTTTCTTAATACCTCTCTCCCTCTTCTACTTGATTATGGTTGAAGGAATATCTTTAGGGGTAATTTAGAGTAAATTGATAAATATGAAAAATGGGTCTTATATTTAGGACCAAAACCAACTCAACAATTGGGTCCTATATTAAGGACCGGAGGAGTATAATATAAAATCAATACAAATAACTTTATTAATAATTTATGATAAGTCATAATATTAATACAAGAAAAAAAATTAAGAAAAAGAATATTTTGAAAGTTCTCACATTTTCTTATCTGTCATCCAAAAGTGAGATCATAAAAAGAAGACTTTTTTTTCGCCTACCATAAAAAGAAGACTTAAGATACTTTTCTATAAACTTTTATGATAAAGAGAGACCGGATTCTGGCTTTAATGGTAATAATAAAGCTAGGATAAACATTACTTTACTGTTTTCACAAGACTAATCAGCTAATTGCCATGCCATTTCTTCTTTTAAGACCTTTTGACCACTTCAATCCCTAACCTCATCAGCCGCCATTTGATCAACCTTTTGCTTTGAATTTGTACCGCAAAACTCAAAACTAATCATAATCACTATCTCTACTTTAGTAAAAACAATTACTAATTAATTAAAATCACTTTTAACAGTTATGACAAGATGGATCATATGAAATAGTAGTGTTTATGGATCAAATTCCCTTTATACGATTCAAAATAAAATCATATTTAAAAGTTCCTCTAGAATGAATGGGACCACCGTGTCAAATGGACACAAAACATCGATCAACATGTATTCGTTCAAGAAAATAATTATTGTCAGATAATCCATACTTAATATGAGATCTAATTAAAACGTTAATGTTAATCTTATATAGAAGACATATTTTATATAACTAATAATTTTTTTAAATTAATCATGTTAATGTTTTCTCAATAATAATTAAGTAGAAAATGAAGGAAGAGAATTAAAAAGATATTTAAGATATTTTAGCAAAAAATCATTTAACTATTCAACTAGCATTCTTAAGTTACTGAAAATAATTAATTAGGTGTTATATTAAGAACCAAATAAAAACTATTTCCAATCCTTAATATAATATTTAGTTTATAATTTAATTTTAACTACGAACTAAATATTATAATCAGCCGAGGTAGTAACTTTATTTGATTTTAACCTGCTTATCTTCTTTTTCTAGTACATAACCAAATGAAAGTCTATTATATACTTACTCTTTTGGTCCTATTTATAACTCATTTTCAATATGTTTCACACTCACTAAAAAAACTTTAAACTTCATTAATTCTCATTTAAAATTCAATAATTTTTCAAACTTATCCCCATTTAATACATATTATACCTCATGTAAACAAAGTCAACACAATAATAAATAAAGAGTATAATTGTATATTCATATAAAAAAAATTATAAATCAAACTAAAAATACGTTTTTTTTTTCTGTTTTATAAATAGAATCAGGGAGATACCGCTTTAAATTGGTACACACGCGCCATATGAAGCTGTCAACCATAGGAAGTCATCAGACCCAAAGAAAAACTAAAGGAAGCCCTATTTTTCTCTTAAATACACGTAGCTTTTTTCTTATACGCGGTGCAATAAACGCGGAGAAAAAATTTAGTTTCAAAAAAATGCCATGAAATAAAAAAATGCTCCCTCTAATACTTATTATAAGAACACACTAACTACCAATAATAAAACAGTTACAAACATTAAGGGTTAATATAATCTTTGGTCCGTCAAGTTTATTGTCATTTTGATTTTGGTTTTTCAAATTTCAAATCATAGGGACAAAATATTCAAGTTTTTATTGAATTATAAAGATTAATGTTTTAAATGAAAAGAAACTTAAGAGATCAAAACCTAAGGTTTAAAATTTGAGAGGCTAAAACCAAAACTAAAACAAATATAAGGGATCAAAATTTATATTAATCCAGGCATTAAATTTTTCATAAAATTCAAATAATTTTCAATATTATTTTTATCAATTGCACTAAATTCCAACATCACATTAATTTTTATATTTTTTAACTATCCTTATTAAACGTGGATATATATATGAAAAATATTTAATACTCATTCATTTCATTCTAAATATAGCAAGTATAGTAAATATAAGTCACAGGAACTAAAAAGGAAAAACTATGTTCTAAGTCCTTATAGTTTCAGTCAAATTTAGTCAAGGTCCCTGTAATTTATTTTTCAGGAGATGGGTCCTTATAGTGTCAATCAAACTCGGTCAAAGTCCTTCCATTAATTGATATAACTTGACAACGTGAAAATTGATTATGTGGCAAATGGTTTAATGAGTTGGCATACTTTTTTATGATGATTGGACATGAAAAAAAAAAAAAAAAAAAAAAACTAGTGCCAGCTCACGATTCTAAGGAATGCCCACTACCTGTAGATCCTCCTCTTCTTGCATTCTTCATCTTGCCTTCCTTCTAGATCTAAGCAATTCAGACGTTAAACCTTCCTTTTCGGTGACCATGACTTTGGATTCAGCATCCATCACGATGAACTTCAGAATCGTTGTCGATCCCATTTTTGCACCAGCACTGCCTCGTTGCAGAAGAAGGAGCAGAGAAGCTAAGCAATTGTCGTGGTTTAATTTCTTCAACTGCTCAGTTTACCCAAAAAAAAAAATTCTTCAACTGCTCACGATCTTCAATTTTATCTAGAATCCTATCCAAAGCATTAACAACTCTTTCGAGCATTTCAATGATGCCATTGACATTATCGAGTAAATCAACGAGTAAAGGTACGAATCTGTCTCATATCGCGAGGAACTCACGATTCTCTTTAGATTCTTTGGTGAAATATGCAATTCTTGTTAAGGAATTGAAACAGTCCTCACCTTGGCCATCCAAGAATTTAATAGAGTTGACGGCCTGATTGGGGGAGGGGACTGTTCTAGTGGCCAGAGAATCAGCCAATTCAACTCGGCTGCTTACTGAGTTAGACAAGATATAGATAAGCCTCTGTACGTTAGGAACAAATTCTTTGGTTTGCAAAACCTGCATGGTGGCTGGGCAGGTGTTTTTGCCATTGTCGAGCTAGAGTTGGATGATGTAATGATTGCAGGTAACGCTAGTGCAAAGACTCACCAGAGATTTCATGATATCGAGGGATATAGGACACCAGAAGAATCTCAAAATGATGATGTATAGATCGTCCCTAACCACGGTGACCGTTATTTGGCCTCCAGGAAAACGAGAGAAGGCAACGAAAGCAGAGAGAGAAAAAGAGAGGTAGGAAGTTGAGTGGAGAGAGAGAGTGAGAGGGAGAAGATTCGAAGTTCTACTCAAACATAAGTTGTTGAGACAATGTTTTGAACAACGAAAGATGAAACACGATTAATAGAAGAGTGTCGACACATACCCATAGTAGCTACAGATGATCAACGGTGACCCATGGCGACTGGAAGTGGAAGAGAAGGAATAGTGACTGGAGAGTGAACGAAACCCACAATGGGCGCAGAACATGGTAGAATGAGAAGGAACAAGACACGAAATGGCCCTGTTTTGGACCCTCGTCATGGAATGGTCTGCTTTAATTAGGCACGTGCATCCTATTTTGATGATCACTATGAAAGACTGAAACCTAGATGTAGAGGGAAGGAAAGATGAAGAGCGCAAGAAAAAAAGCATCAGTAGGCGGTGGGCATTCCTCAAAATCGTGAGCTAGCACCACTTTTTTTTTTCTTTTCCTTTTTTTAAAACGTCTAGTCATCATAAAAAATTGCCAACTCATTAAACCATTTGTCACATAATCAGTTTTAACGCTGTCAAGTTATATCGGTTAATAGAAGGACTTTGACAAAGTTTGACTAAAACTATAAGGACCCATATCCTAAAAAATAAATTATAGGGACCTTGACCAAATTTGACTGAAACTATAAGGACTTAAAACACAGTTTTCCCAATTAAAAAAATACGAGCACCAGCACTCTCCCCACTCGCACTTAAAAAGGCACCGAAAGCACTGAAATCCGTTATAACCATCCGATTGTAATCCATTAGGGGAAATATGACCGTGGGATCAGTAGTGCGTGACGTAATCATCACAAGGCTCACGTTAGGAAACAGGTGGCGGGCAGCGGGCACATATAACTATAAGGGTTGAAGGAGGAAAATTAGAAAACAGAAAGCGGGAACGATTAATTTATAAAATTAACCTCATTACGAGGCGTGATTAACGCCGCTAAGCAACCCCTTTCTCGTAAATATCCCAATCATTTTGTTTGCCCGAAATGTACCCAATTATTTGAGCTGATTTCCAAAAAGGCTTTTCAAGCGCAAATTACAAAAAATAAAAAAGAAATTTATGACTGGAGATCGTACTAAGCATTTTTTAGTTATCGTTTTGGGTTAGGTAAATGATAAATATTCCTAATTCCACTGTTATACGCAAATAATACCCGACATACTGTACATACTGTACATCTTCCCGTATTGTAAGATGTACTTCCTCTTATCTTTAATATAAGAGATAGTTAACTAATTTGAATAAATTAATAAAACTAGTTAAGCTAATTATTTATAATAAATAGGTATTATCTTTTCTAAAATATCCTTGCTAATCAAGTTATTGGCTAAAACTACCATTATTATAAGCACTACCTTAAAAAAATAAATAAACACAAGACACAAAATAGATTGGAATCTTATATTTAATATCAAAATAAAAGTTATACGAGTTTTATATTAAGAATCGGAGGTATTATAAAACAAAAAAAAGGCATCAAATATATATATTATGTATATAAAAGTTAGGAATAATAACGTGATTTGGACCCCCAAATTATTTAATTATCACATGTACCAATTAAACTAATTTGACTAATTTATTTCTTAAACCTGCTTTTATTTTTCTGATTCGACCTTTATTTAGCACCCACTTTTGTTGGCAAAAAAAAAAAAAAAGCACCCACTTTATTGACTGACTTTAATTTAATGGAAAAAACAACATTTATAACAAGTCATTGCATACATTTAATCATCATGCTGCACGTGAGCTGATTTTTTCTTTTTTTTTGAGTGATTGATGATAAAATTTAAAAACCAAATTCTTGGCAGTGAATAGTCACCAAAAAAGAATTCATTAAAGCATCAAAATATAAGTCAATTTTTTAAAATTAAACTGTTAGCATTTGACAATCATAACTTCAAAAACAAAGACAAAAAGGATTTGTTTAAAATCTGTGTTAAATTTTACGATGGTAGATTCTAGGTTTTGATACTTCCATTTTTTAGATAAAAAACAATAGAACTTAACATGAAGTTAAAATATTTCAATTAATTTTCATTAATAAAAGGTAATTTAAGTTACAAGTCTGCCTTATCCATATGAATTTATTTAAACCGTTGAGTTGGACAGCAACTTTAATTATATATAATGTAGCTTTACGTGGAAACAAAATTACTTGTCACAGCATTTACTATGGTAGATCACTTTTGACAAGTTGCTAATTCTTTAAAGAAGCGATTCAAATTTGAAGAAAAATTTGAATTTGAAATTTTGAATGCAACCCCGCCAATAATAAAAAGCCTCTGAACAAAATCTGCTATGTAATTATTTCACTAATTAATTTCATATTTCAAACTAAATATATAAATAGTTTGATCAGCTCAAATCATCGCATTCGAGGAACAAAAAGCTTGCCTGTTTATCAAATTACTAATATCCACTTCATTTGTGTCACTGTTAGATTTAAAGAGGGTGAAATTTCTTTTTAACTATAATTTATATCTTTATATGATTTTGGTCATGTTATTGATTTTTGAAACTATCTATTAAAAATTTGATCATAAAAAAATGATTTATACACTCTCCGCAAAAAGGCGTAAATGTAAAACCATTTACAATGAATTCTCCAGACGAAATTAAATTTTTAACTATAATTTATATCTTTACATGAGTTTAAGCCATGTTATTGATTTTTTTGTGCTGTTTTTCGCCTGATATTTTTTTGTGCAGCCTATTTAAAGTATGATCATAAAAAATGGATTCAAAAAGATAAATAATCAGTTGAGTTAAAAAAACTTTGTGTAGCAACTATAGCAAGTTTGGTATCAATATTATCAGGTTACTAATTTTTTCCCAAAATATTGATTATTAAATTATCTAATATCTAATGCTCCACTAATTATCAGGTTTATGCATTGCTGAGTCTGAATGAGAATACTTTTAATGTGAATTTTATAATTTATAAAATCTTGGGGAGTTTGAAAATGTTTTTAAAGTACAAAACTCTTCTCACATTTAAATATCATAAAATTATTTTTAAAAGTTAATTTAAATAACTTACGAGTATTTTTTATTCTACTCAAGGGGAATCAATTCAGCGCCAAAGCACTGTTTTGAGACTGTTGTGGTCAGTCGAGTTAACCTCATTCGTTGATCGCCGTAACGGGCAAACTACGGCTGCGAAGTGGTAAAAGTCAAAACTGGCGCGTGACTCACATTAAAAGTTTTGGATTTAATTGGTTGGACGGAACAAGGGGCCACCAAATCCCTGGAAAAAAAAATCAGGGCCACCAAGTCAGTTATTAATTCAGTCAAAATATGCCAATATTTTTTTTTGTCCAGAATGAAAATATTTGAATTCAAAAAGTTACGTATTATTGAGATTATAATATACTCCTCCGGTCCTAATTATAAGACCCAATTGACTTATTTGAGGAGATTAAGGAAGTAAGTTAAGTTGGTTATTTATAATAAATAAGTGTTGTCATTCCTAAAATATTCTTTTTAATTAAGTATATTGGCTAAAACTATCATTATTAGAAGGATTATCTTGAAAAAAAATGCATAAATATAAGAGACAAAATGGATTGGGTCTTATAATTAGGACCAAATAAAAAGTCAAATTGGGTCTTATAATAAGGACCGGAGGAGTAATATACTTTTGAACTAACTCAGCGCACGTTCAAAATAACTTATAGATAGTGTTTTAATCGTAATTTTAAAAAAACAAAGTAAGTATGTGAATAAAATTTTATTTTAAATTATATGAAACATGTTTTTAAGTGTTTAGATGTGAATAAGTTTCACACAATTTTTCTATAAACAAGTTTTACACAAATGTTTTTTTTATACAAAGAAATTTAAATGAGTTAGGTATTGAGGGCTTACCAATGTTAGGGCTTACAGAAACATTCATAAATTGCCTATCAATAAAAATTTTATATCGGTAGCAAGATTTAAACTCATAACCTTGTAGGTTGTAAGCTCATTCCTTACTAATTGGACCAACTCTTATTGGTTCTTTTACATAAATGTTTATCAAACATGAAAAAGGCTATTCAATCATAACAAAATAAAAAACAAAGTTTATTTTTTAAAAAAAAAATTCTTAAATATTCTAAATAGTTGCTCAAAATTTAAACATATATAAATCTTGAAAAATAAAATATATAATTTTAATTTAAGAGTATAAGCTCATTATGATCAAGCTATAGTTCATACAGCAGAACTAGATCAACTAGTTCAACCTGTCGGATCAAAATTAGACTTATGTTTAAACAAGATATGAGGGAGAATGAGGAGAGGAGAGAATCATCCAAAAATCCATCCAACCAGCCCTAACCAATCAAAAATGCTTCAACTAGTAAGTGAACAAGTTGAACAAATCACAATTTTTTTAAACTAATTAATATTTTTAAGAAATAAAATGTGCGGTTTTGTGCTAATAATATTGGGAAACAAAGAATAATGACAAATAGGGAAAATGTGTAATATGTTCTAAAATCATACTATCTCTGGTCTTAATTATAAGAGCCAGTTGACTAATTTGAAGAGATTAAGGAAGTAAGTTGAGTTAGTTATTTGTTCTAAATAGGTGTTGTCTTTCTTAAAATATCCTTGCTAATCAAGTATATTGACTAGAACTATCATTGTTAGAAGGACTACTTTGAAAAAAAAAATGCATAAATATGATAGACAAAGTGGATTGGGGTCTTATATTTAGAACCAAAATAAAAATCAAATAGGGTCATATATTAAGGACCGGAAGTAGTAAATAAATATAGACATCTGCATAAATATTAAGAAATATTTATAAATATTCTTTTTTTACATATATTACTTTTATTTAAATTTAATAATTATTTTTATCATTGAAAATATGTTATTTAGAATATACTCTATTGATTCATTATTAACTAATTTAAGCATCGAACCGTGAATGGGGTATCTTAAATCTTAAATTAGCTCAATATATGTACTACCAGTTTCATAAGATATTCAAATCCCATCCCAAGACCAAATTCCCCACGCCAGGTTCAGCCACCCTCTCTCGGAAAATTTGGCAACATATTTAAATTGAAATTTGGTAGTGAGAAGAAAAGCAGAAAAAGATAAAGATAAACCAATAATCCACCTACAGTTTCGCTACCGAATCTGCCCCTATTTGTTTCAGTGCTTTCTTTCTACCCACAAAAAAATAAAACTCTTGCGTGCTTTCTCATCATTCCTTCCTTCCTTCCTTCGTCTTCTTCCATCAGGTAAAAGTTTCACGTGTTTCATAGTTTCAAGAATCAGCTCCGTGCAGAAATGGAGTTTGCAGTAGCTAAAGCGTTGAAACCCAGTTTACGAAGAGAACTATCCTTTCAACAGAAAACCTTGTGCGAGGAAATTTTGTACTTGAACGGAAACAACGGCGTCTCCGGTGAGGATTTCTCGGTGGATGACCTTCTTGACTTGTCTCACGACGAATTTCAGCACGTGCTTGCTGAAAAGGAAAACGATTTCGAAGACGACGAGGAGAAAAAAGATGGTTCCTTTGTTTCGGATGATGCAAACTCTAACTCTGGCAGTGATTCCGGCACCGCCGATACTGAGTCGGCTTTCGCAGGCGAACTCGCCGTTCCGGCAAGTTTACTTTCTCAAGCTTCAAGGTTTTCATTTTGTTTCTGGCAAGGAATTGAAATTTAAAACGTATTTGAATATTCTGCAGGCCGATGACTTAGCGGACCTTGAGTGGGTTTCTCACTTTGTAGACGATTCTCTACTCCAGTTCTCGTATCCGCTTTGCTCAGAGCAGTCGAAGGCGGAGAAGCACTCTGCGACGGAGCTTAGAACGGACTTGACGACGGCAAAAACTCCCCGTTTTCCGTCTAAAATCCCGGTGAAAACGAGGAGCACCAAATATAGAAAAGCCAACGCTCGTGTCTGGTCATCCAGCTTAATACTTTTTGTTTCCCGGTCATCTCCAAAGTCTTCCTCGGCTCTCATCTTCGCCGGTGAACCGTCGGCGATGAAGCAGAAAAAGAGGAAACCGGTGGAAGGGGAAACGGGTGGGTCCCAGATTCAGCGTCGGTGCAGTCATTGTCATGTGCAGAAGACTCCACAGTGGAGAACCGGCCCACTAGGCGCCAAAACCCTGTGTAACGCATGCGGGGTCCGGTTCAAGTCCGGTCGGCTTTTTCCAGAGTATAGACCCGCATGCAGCCCAACTTTCTCCAGCGACTTGCACTCAAATAGCCATCGCAAGGTGTTGGAGATTAGGAGGAGGAAGGAGACGGTTGGTCCGGAGGCCGGTTTGACCCAATCACAAATGGTTCAGAGCTTCTGAAGTTTCAAATTCCCAAGTAAACCGGGTCCAACCCGGTTCGGTTTTTGTACAATAGTAGTATCAGTTAACGGTCAGTCTTAATTAGTGGAAGTCGGCTAGGAAGGTCACAGGTAGGTATTAATTAGGAGGAGATTGATTGTTTGTGTTACTTTAGAATTTAGGGCAGTTGATTTAACTTATATATTTATTATTAGAGTAAAGTAGAAGCAGAGGAGAATATATATATATATATGGATATATAAATATATATATTTATGTAAGCCTTTTTTTTTTTTGGACTCAATATATTTATAAAGCCTTTTAATTTGAGCCATTTATTGAGTCTGGTGTTTGATATTTTAATTGCATTTGAATCATTCAAGTTTGCTGGGTGTCGAGTGATGGGAGATTCAAAGAAAGAGATGGGTGACAGTGTGATTGAAACTTTTTATTAAAGTTTTGTATTATTGATTTGAGACCACTGAATCTGTATTAGTGCCATATGGAGTGGTCAAGTGGGAACCAACGTGAGGAACATATAAGTTGACCCAGAGATTTTTCTTTCATTATCACAATTTTTTTTAATCAAGGTCCTTCATTGAAAATACAATAAACAGGAACTTGTAATATGATTTATGACTTGAGAGGTAGTAGTTTTACACATTCAAGCTAAAAGCATGGTGGTAATTACAAAGGTTAATTGGCCCCAAAAAAAATTATTAATTTGAATCTTGAAGCCCTAGTTCTATAATAGAAGTCTGTTTAGAAATTTTATTAATTAAAAAGATTTGATATATTTTTATGCATAGGAAATTCAATACTCAAATTCAAGCCCTTTTGTTATGATCAAAAAAATTTACAAACAATGACTTTTCGCGGATTTTCTTAATAATAATTGAGTTGAGCAAAAAAAAAATTCAATACCTGAAGGTCAAGGTTTAAGCACCGCGAATGTATAAAAATAATACTTCTCTAATCTTAAATATAAGATCTACTTTGTAGTGTAAATTACATTACAAAGTGAGTCTTATATTCAGGATTGGAGGAGTATTAGGTTTATTTGGATTTAACAATATTTAAATTTAGATTAGTTGACAGTACTAAATACTATATAATTACAAAAAATAAATAGAATTTTTATTAATTACCGAAATGAAAAAAGTCGTTATGGCTAAAAAGAAAATCAATTTTATTTTAAAACTAAGCATGAATCGATTATTTTTTACGTTGAAATTCGAATAATTTAATTTTTATTTGAATGGTTGGTATTTTAATGATTATAAAATACTAGAATATAGAATTTAGACAAATTATTTATATAATTTAATTTCCACTGTTCAAATTTAGGATGAGCGCTTTGACTTCCTTGAGTCGAGCAGAGAATCTATTATATCACTATATGCAACGTGCTTAAAGAAAGATACATGCATGCAACATTTTAATATACTTTCTTATTCAATTTTAAAGATTTTTAATATTAATTGAAAAATGATTTTTTACCTGAAGAAATTGATCTTTTGATATATCAAATGAGGGAACAAAAATTAAATATCATCATCATCATCATTTTCTGCAAGTTGTAGTGTAACATCACCACTTACTAACCAGAACTAACCATGATAGAAAAGATTAAAACTAGTAAACATACCCTATCATGGTTATTTAAGAGCAATCACATCATTAAAGGGCTAACCATGATAGAAAAACATTCGACCTTAATTAAGACTATCATGGTTAGAAAAAGAATAACCTATAGTTTGTAATCATGGCAAACATGGTTATAAAACAATATGCCTTTGAATGATAAATTATAATAGCAGTTTAGACTTGACTATCTTAGTCAACACTAGCAACAACTAAACTTGCCAAAATTGCCATTATCACATCGTGGATCCACAATAATTCAATCACATGCAATCTAAGGGTCTCAAGCCCACTACCAGCACCCTATTCCAATGTCCAAACAAAATAAACCAAAGATAGAAAATATAATACGTTTATTTAGTCAAACGACATAAAAATATAAGAAGGTAAAATAAGTTCCAAATAAATGCAGTCCTGATGCGTGGCAATATATGAAAAGATTACATAAAATAAGGTCCAGAAGCTCTACACTGCCAGCTACAGTTATTGAGCCTCAGGAGTCTTCCCCGAAGGTCCCGCTAACGTATTGTTTCCTGAAAATGGTAAAGCAACAGGAGTGAGACAACGTCTCAGTAACTAAATCCCTACCTATCCCACACCCTAGCATGGGCTAGCGAGGTGTCAGGTGGGATACACAGAGTTAATAATAGTTGATAAACATTTATTTAACATTTAAACTCACAATAATCATACAAGACAAATATTTCCACCAGTCTCATGCAATGGATACATTTCAAAAGAAATAACATACTTGTCATTTATTTAAAAGATATAAATATCAATGAATATCTCATGTCATATGCAATTCCTGAACCCAAACTCATCCTTATATCCTCCTTATTTCCGCCGACTGGACCCATGGGCTAAGTTCTTTCCATTTAACTGGCAACTCTAACAAGCTCACCACACGAATGATGTGGACCGGCCAAAGACCACAGAGCACTCGGTGGACCATGGGTCCCCCCTCGAAGAACTAGTGGGGTGTCGCAGTCCCTCGAAGAACTAGTGGGACAATAATAGCAGCCAACCATAGAGCTCCGTATGGAGGCTAATACCACGTGGCAAGTATATGAATCTCAACAACTCCAATTATCTCCTTTCCCCACCCAAAATAGATGCATAGGGTTCAAAATGACACATTTATATGCATAATCAACAAAATTTCATAATAACATATCATAATCATGATCACCAATTTCTTGCAATACAAACTATGTTAATCCTTTTTAAAATAGCATCCCACAAGACAGTTCATACAAAACGTAATATACTTTTATAGAATTAGTTGTAAAGCCGCTCACCAACTTCATACTAGAACATGCAACAGATAGAAATTTAGTTACCTGGTCTCCTAGCTATCAATCAACTACAACCAGAGTCCAACCTCGAAAATGCCACAATAGAGTTTATATCTACAAACAAAATTAAAATATTATCTCTATAGTATTAGAGTAGGCTACTCACAAAATTCTAGCCTCTAACTCCTTCTCTAAAAGCTTTAATTTTACTCAAAACTCTAGCCTAAAAGACATTTCTCTAAGGTTTGGAATAAGAACATATATATATGTGATTTAGACTCGATTCCTAAATTTCCTTACTTAAATATCCTTTAATTATTATATTATTTTATTAGAATCATCAAATTCATAATGGAAATAGACAAACTATAAATTTATAACTTATATTCCATCTTCGAAAGACTTAGACAAATAGACTTAGTACGACCCAAGTTATTCTCACTACAGAAGTTAAACCCATAATCTAACCGTTGAATTCAATTTCCTATCCATCATGATACTATCCTCCAAATTATAGCTCAATCTAACGGTGAATAAACTTTAAAATGCTAATTTACTATTCAGGACTCTATCTGCTAAATCCAAAAGATATAAGTTAAAAACGTACCTAATAACTTGTAACTCGGAGATCAAAAGGGTGATCCGACCGTTGAAATTAACGATTTGGATGTCCCAAATGGACCGACCAAATTTCAGTCCGATCCAACGGTTAATAAAATTAAAACTAGCACTTTTCTGAGACTACCTCAGATATGTGCGAAAATTATTTACTTACTCCAAGCTCCACTCACTAGCTCCTATATATAGGCTCCTCAAACTCCTTCACTCTAAAGATTAGTCGATGTGGGACTTCTATACTATGGTTTAATTTTCTAGAATATCATCCACACATACACACAATCACATACAAAAACATTATTAAAATAATAATAATAATAATTTGCCTATATCTAACTTCTTCTTCTTTTTTTTTTTTTTACTTAATACTAAAATATATTTATTTATAAATTTAATTAAATACTAGATAAAAATAAGGATGTTACATGTAGGATCATCATATCCGAAAGAAGTTGACATATTGTTTCCGCAACTTCTAAAATAGAGACCTTCATTGGCATTTTTTGTACTGGACGGATTACATCGACTTTAAAAAAAAAAATGTTGTTTTCCGATGTCGTTGATTAAGAGCACTCCTTTTCGTCCAAAATATGTTTTTGACCCCAAAAAAAAAATCTAAAATATGTTATCTTTTAATTTTCATCTATAATATATGTAATTGATACTTAAACACTGTTCTTTACATTTTTCCTCTTCATCCATACCTCACTCAATAAGTATGAAGTTAGAGTTTTTTTCCCCCCTCAATTTAAGACAGGTTTAATAAGCTAATTATTTCTTTTAATTTTGGTAAATTAATTGAAAATGACTTTATATTTTATAGCGGATATATATATGTTAATATTGGTTGAACTTTTCTTCATTTGAATTTGGCACAAAAAGTTGAAAAATATTCAAGTATATATGCAGACATTAGAAGATACTTAAAATATTCAAGTTAGACATGTTGGCCCATAGATCCATGCATCGAAAATGAAAGACGGAATTTATTTAAAATTATGACTCAATAAATAATAGGGGGCTATTTTTTTGGGGCCAGAATAAGGGGCTAATTAAGGGTCATGGGTGCTTTGGGTTACAGAAAAATTTCACATGAGCACAATTTCAGACTTTTAAGCTAGGGCTTAGGCATTAATATAATAAAGTTTATAATAAAGTTTAAAATTAGAATTATGTTTAGTTGGAGAAAAAAAAAAAGGGGTGAACAGAAATGAAGGCGTGGAGTGAAAGCATGAGGGAGCCGCCTTTGAAATGAACGTGCATGCACGTGGAGCCAATTATGGAAGGTGGTGGGTCAGTGGGATATCATGTTCAATGGATCAACATAATTCAAATTATTGGTCTTGTATATCATTTCTGTTCCCAACCCAAAAAAAAAAAACAAGATCAGAAGTTTTGAAAAAAAAAATCATTTCTTATCCCAAATTTATAATTCATGTATAGGACTGCAGGAAGGTGTCCTTTTGTTGTGAGTATAAAATATAGTATGTTAATAAACTACTCTTTTATTTTTATTTATAAGATAAAAGAGATTTTTTTTAATTTTATTTATAAGTTACTCTATATCATTTTTAAAAAAAAAGTACTTTTGTTGGTGTTTGCTTGGAAGGTGAAATTAGTAGGCACGGGGATGCAGGTCTTAACAACACTGATGATTCCATTTTTGGACTATGAGTCCATGCAAGGCCTTCATAACATTTCCCCTTTTTGGTAGGCTAACTAACAGGTATCATTTTCGACATGATTAATTATGGACATTTTAAGAAAAAGAAAAAAGGTATTTAACGAAGCAATTTATATTGCTGGACAACCAAAACATACCTTATAATACCTCCGGCCCTTAATATAAGAACTAGTTGACTAATTTAAGTAGATTAAGAAAACTAGTTAAACTAGTCATTTGTAATAAATATATGTTGTCTTTCTTAAAATGTTCTTACTATGTATTAATAAAACTATTATGATTACAAGGATTATCTTAAAAATAAATAAATAAATATGAAAGAAAAAATAGATTGTTGTCTTATATTTAGGACTAAAATAAAAATCAAATAAACTCTTATATTAAAAACCAGAGGTAATATATAAAACTAGAGAAAGTTCATGACATTTAAAAAACACCAAAAAAAAAAAACCAACAAGAAAGGGACCAAAGAAGCTAAAGAAACAGCAAACTAAATAAAGTGGATTCTCTTTGAGTGGTACGTATTTTTTTGATTTCTGCTTTCAACTTGCGTCCCTCTTTCCTGCAAAGGCTTCCTTATTTCATGTCTTTAAAATTGCTCAATTACTCAAATAAATACGGAAATTGAAATAAAGGAGAGCGCATGTGGGGCCCACATGTACAACTTGATATTGCTTCCTCCGCAACTTCCAACCAGTCTTCCTTGCCTCCACATTCTTTTTTAAATGACAAGGCAAACATCACGCTTGAAGTTACAAAACACAAAAAAAATCATCCACTAGGGGAAGGCGAAGCTTCCTGGTCGGAACTTTCCCGATCAAACCTCAGCTGGTCCAAACACACGGGGTTAGGGTCTTGGAAATAAATCCCCTTACTGGCACTGCTGACATTGTGAGCGTTTCTGGCAAGATATCAGCACATTTGATTGCCTTCTCTTTCTTTCCCAGCAATTTCAGAGAAAACTCTCACATCCACCCACCGGCCTCAATGGGCCACCGAATTATTGGAAACATGTTGGTGATGGGTCAACCCACCCACACTCAGGGGTCTAGCCCGACTCACCAAAAACTATGGTGGGCTTTTTGACATAGCACGTGTATCTTCACCTGATAAGATCACTGATGAAGATGGCCAAAAAACAAGGGATAATTAATCTGTAAGTCTTTATAGTTTTAACTGATTTTAAATCAGGTCTCTGTAGTTTTATTTCTTTTTATTAGGTCCTTATACTTTCACATCTTTTTAATTAGGTCCTTGTATTTATTTTTCTTTTTATAAAGTCCTTATAAGTTCACCTCATTTTTAATTAAGTCCTTGAATTTTTTACTCTTTATTTTATGAATTCTAATAATACTATTCTATAATCATAAAATAGTATATATTATTTAATATTAGTTTATAAACAATAATACTCTAAAAATAATGAATTATTACAATAATTTTGTTTTTTTGCCAGCAAGAAAATATTATTTGTTCTAAAAAATTTATCTGAATTAATTAATTATATTACTTATATTAATTTAATTTAATTATTAATATTTTATATTTCAGTAATCTAATTAATTAAGTTTATATTTAACTAATAAATAAAAATTAAAACAACATGGACTTGATTAAGAATTTAGGGAAATTATAAGGACTTTATAAAAAGAAAAATAAATGTAAGGACCTAATTAAAAACATGTGAAAGAATAAGGACCTAATAAAAAGAAAAAAAACTATAAGGACCTGATTCAAAATTGGTTGAAACTATAAGGACTTACAGATTAATTAACCCAAAAAATAAAAAAGCAAAAACAAAAACAAAAAGAACAAAAGGTCATTGATTTTTTTTTTTTGGTAATGAACGAGGGCTAGGCCCGAGGATATACTCCTTTGGTCCTATTTATAGGACAGAGAGAGAGAGTTTTTTTTTGTTTTATTTATAAGTCACTTTATTAAATTTTTACCATAAATGTAACATATTGTCATTCATTTATTATAGTATAAATAGTTTTTTTAAAAAAAATGTATATATTAAATAGGAATAAAGTTGAAAAGTTGTTATATTTTAATGAAGAGTTAATGCAGTTTAATGTTTTCTTTAGTCTGTGTAAAACATGTTAGAAGTACCTTATAAATAGGACTAAAAGAGTATTAAATAACTTAAAGGGGAACAGTCTCATACAATCACTCGAGAGCAAAGTTCCTAAATGAGTAGGATAGGAATGTAAAACTAAATCAAAGGAAAGTCCTTGTTTAGCTAGAGCATCAGCCAGCTGGTTTTGTTCTAGGTCACTTGCAGGTCCTATGAGTAGTTAAACATGCTCTAGATTTGAAAAAAAGTAAGACTACTACTGTGAAAAGTATCTTTGGTTTGAACCATCTCTACTAGGATCTTTGAATCTGATTCCAAAATTATTTTCCTGAATCCAAATTCCCAAGCCAATCTCAAACCTCTTAACATGGCCCATTCTTCCGCAGCAAGGATAGTACAGCTTTTAAGAGTTTGAGTAAACCCCACAATCCATGACCCA
Organism: Neltuma alba; assembly: GCF_004799145.2. Taxonomy (NCBI): domain Eukaryota; kingdom Viridiplantae; phylum Streptophyta; class Magnoliopsida; order Fabales; family Fabaceae; genus Neltuma; species Neltuma alba. Next base: position 107,143 of record NW_021633636.1, read on the forward strand.
TCATGGTTTCTAATAACTCTGCCACATCCAACTTTGTTCTTGGTTGTTGAAATAACACCATCTACATTCAACTTCAACCAACCAGGTTGAGGGGGTAGCCACTTTGAAGGAGCTCTTGGTAGAGGAGATGTCTGTGTGAAGGAAATATTAGTATCTTGCACAAATTTCCTCCAACAATTCAGAATAACAGTAGCTATGTTGTATGGTTTTATGAAGTCAGTATCAAAGATAAAACTATTCCTCCCTCTCCATAGTAGCTAGACAGTAACGCCCCATAAAAGACTCCAAGGGGGAGAGGAGTTAATTCCTAAATCTTTTTTGAGATTCATGGCAAACCAATCTCTAATAGAAGCAACAAAGAATTGGGTATAATGAAACGGATTCAAGAAACATATCCACAACCGTCTAGCATAAGTGCAATATCTCAAGATATGCATCACATTTTCCATTGTAGAATTGCAAAAGGAGCACAATGGTGAGGCTAGCGACTATTTACTTCTCCATCTATTAGTAGGAAGTCTGCTATGAAAAAAAATTCATAAGAGGACTCTAATTCTTTCAGCTCCTCTCCATTTCCAAATAGCCTTATAAGTTGAGCTATACAAATTATTAGGTGGTCACTCAATCACATAGTAAGTACTTTTAACAGTAAAGTTACCATGTCTATGAGCATCATTACCAGCTTCTACCATAGGGAGGGAGATTATACTTAATAGGGAAGGAGACTGATTTCAAAAAATCACAACATGCACCTACGGTGACCAGAGACAACATTAAAAAGCTCCTATCATGGTAAATGTCAAAATCCAATGGCTGTGTTGTGCTTTTGTTCAGATTATTACATCACCTTCCTCTGGAAATTTATGAAGCATGCTATTCACTTCTGTTTTGAACTTCTGCGTTTTGTTTCTGAATACAAGAGATCCATACCCTTCATCAAGGACTAGATTCTGGTTCAATTATCCGCAATTTTTTTACATTATAGTAAATATAAATAATAACAGATATATAATAAGTTTCAAATATTTTTTTTGGGTGCAGTAATTTCAACTGTTTATTGAGGATGGGACGTCATGTTCGGCGGGGCAGAGGTCGTGGCATCTGCTATAGAATGGGCCATGGCAGAGCTTATGAGAAGCCCAATGGACCGCAAGGAGACCCAACAAGAGGTGCTGATATTGTGGGCCTGGATCAAAGATTTGCAAAACCCATCCTGACAAGTTGAATTACCTCAAATGTGCAGTCATGTACCAGGGAAAAACAATGCGCGCTCCAAGAAACATTATGGCATCTTAAGTTTAGTAAAAATAGCTAATTCTTCCAATGCACTCGTAGAGATTGAATTCAGCAAAAGAAACTAGTCTCCAAAATATAACAAATCAAGATTTGAATCTCCATTAAAAGATATATCTGCATTTAGTATCTAATAATGTCTCGGAAAGGGGAAAAAAAACTTATTAAAAAGTGCAACATTTTTTACGGATGGAGGTGAGCACAGTCCAAATTATATTACTAATGATTATTAGAGCAACGAGTTAATAATTCTCAGAGCAGAGATTTTTGTTTTGTTGTTAACTTACAATTTTCTTTTTTGGGAAACTCCAATTGTAACCCATTTAGCCAACTTCCAAAGTCGGAAATTAACGATAATTGTCACATCGAGATCGTGAGGATAAAGAGTTTTTGAAACATTATATCTTTAATAGAAACTTAGCTTGATGCTAGAGATATATGAACGATTCGATTTTTCTGTTTTCAGTGAGTAATACGATTTTTAAAATGTGATGCATGCTCGTTATTACAGTATCAAATTTTAAGGATTATGAATGAAAAATGCATTAAATCGGTGGTTAGATGTATATTGCGGTATGCACTGATCGACTCTCAAGGCAAACTCACTATATGTACAAAGAAGTGAAGAACCAACCACACTCTTTTGTCCTGCTATTTTCCCCCTTTTTTTATGCGAAGAATTTGACGGTTTCTCTTAATCATCATTCTTTTATTCTTTTAAAACTTATCTTCGGTAAAAGTAAAAAAAAAAAAGATCACGATTCATGAATAAAAAATAACACTCTTGTTCATATTAAAAAAAAATAAAGCGATATCATTAAACTATAAAAAGATTGCATATATAATTTTGAAACTCAATTTGAACACAACAGATGATTTTTCTCATGCAGGAAATTTGGGAATGTCACTTTTATTTTGTGGACTCCGAATAGGAGGCGATACTTATATGAAGAAGAAAGAAGGGAATTAGATATTAAATAATAATAATAGTAATACCTCCGGTCTTAAATATAAGATCTATTTTGTAATGTAAATCACACTACAAAATGAATATTATATTTGGGATTAGCGGAGTAATAATAAAAGAACTGCTCAATCACCAAGCCGCTTTTTGCTAACTTGATTAGAGGGATAAGTATATTTGATGTCTCTTTATTTTGGCTCTTACACATTTTTTGGAATCCATCTCTCCCACTCTTCCTTCTCAACTTCCACCAAATCAAATCCCACTCTCTCCTCGCGAACATGTACCACGCGCTCGCGCGTACTGTTCTTAAAAATTCAATCTCATGTGATCCTCAGTCTTAAAACGAATAGCAATTTGTTACGTTTTTGCTTTAAAACTCGTTAGTCTTTTTTGAAAGGTAAAATAAAGAATGAAGACTAGAAATAGCAACGACACAGAAAAAACACAACAATTTTACCCTGATGGCCTAAACAAAACAAAAATGACACTCTTTCCGGTTCTAAATATAAAACTCGTTTTGTAGTATAATTTTATACTACAAAACAAGTCTTATATTTAGGATTGGAGAAGTATTTTTATGAGCGTCAAATAGGAACAGTCATAATATGCTGCGAATAAAATAAACAAAGCAAAACCTGCGCGTATGGATTATAGTAGCGTAATAACTTAACAAATTCAGATTAATTAGCAATTACAATAATAATATTATTATATATTATTTAAGCACAAAAGGTAAAAATTAATGCTAATAATATTTAAAAAAAAAAAAAGGATTGGAATTGGCCCCACAAATAAAGCCTCCATCACCTTTCCCTCAAGCTCAAGCATTGTGCACTCTCACACTTCGTGTCCTTTTTGCCTTGTGCTTGCATGTGACCTCACTCCCACTTCCCATTTTACTGTCGGCGCTTTCATATTTCAGTTATCACAAAAATATATTACTACTATTTAAGAGAGAGTTAAAAATAATGAGTATCTATTTCAACATTTAAAGTAATATTAAGTGTTTTATATAAAAAAAAAAAAGATACGACTAATTTTCTAAAGATTTCAAAGTCTCTCACTCTCTCTAGCTTGGCTTTCAAGTCTCAAACCCGTGAGACTCACTGCTACTATAAATGAATCGCACTTTCATTTCAGTTTCAACACAGAGCGTTTCATCAAACACATTGTGCTCACTCAACAATGAAGCTCCTCAGATTCTCTTACCTCGCTCTGTTCATAGTCTTCCTCGCTGGGTTGCCGGATACTGGAATCGCCCATGATTATAGAGATGCATTGTCGAAGGCAATCTTGTTCTTCGAGGGCCAGCGATCAGGGTATCTGCCGGTTGACCAGAGAATGAGATGGAGAGACCATTCAGGGCTGAGCGACGGGTGGACTTACAACACAGACCTCACCGGCGGCTACTACGACGCCGGCGACAACGTGAAGTTTGGATTCCCGATGGCATTCACCGCCACAATGTTGGCCTGGAGCGTCGTCGAATTCAGAGATGAGATGCCTCCTGAGGAGCTTCGGAATTGCCTCGTTGCTATTCGCTGGGGTACCGATTATCTGCTCAAGACTGTGTCTCAGCCCGATCGAATTTTTGTTCAGGTAACTACAATTGCAAATGAATCATTTTCACGTAGATTTTCTTACTGTTTTTGCGAATCAAAATTGTTTTATAGCAATCCACCATTACATTATTAATCATTTAAGATATAGAAATATAAAATTTGGATAATAATTTCATGCATCGATCCTAGACAGTCGTGTGGTTGAGGTTGAAAACAGATTGAGAAGGTAGGTGAGGTTAGTTTGGAGAATTGAAAGGGCAGGCATGATCTTGTGTTGTGTGCTCTATTAGTGCGTGAATGGGCAGCGGGAATGTAGTTACGTGGTCACACTCTTTTTTTTTTTGGGCAAAGGTACGTGGTCACATTAGTCCTCACCTTTTTCTTCGATCTCGACCCTTTCGTCTCCACGTCATTCCATTCATTTTCTTTATATACTACTAATCAAAACTACTTGTATATATACCTCTTCACTTGACATTTAAGTTTTTATTGATTATTTTTTTATTAATTATATATATATTATGATCTGATATTCTTCTATCCAATAATGTTATTTTTCACATTTTCTCGTGCACAGATGATTGGACCACTTTCTTTTCCGTCAACGTTTGCTCTTTTTTTTTTTTCAATTTTAATTATCATTGGATGACTCAAAATATTGATCAAATTTATGTGTATGAATGCATATAACTGTTTTGTTCTTAATTTTTCTATTTATTTTTTAATCATTAACTGAAAATAATTTTTATTATCTCATCTGTATGTTCTAAAGTTAAAAATTACTCACATAAAAAGGAATATATGAGATGAGGGGCGAAGAATCAGAATCTAGGCTAGCAAGTAATCTAAGGATTGTAAGTTAAGATTCTTCTTTCGGAACAAGATGCTTCACCTACGCGCTGACGATGATCGTGTACTATACTCCCTCACTAACCCAGTTATTAACAAGGCTTTAATTATTATTAATAAATTGATTGATATAATTGATGGATTATTGACCTGTGTTATATGAACGCAATGAAATTTGAAGGTGGGGGATCCAAGCTCAGACCACAACTGTTGGGAGAGGCCAGAGGACATGGACACAGACAGGACGGTTTACGCCATTGACGCGCCAAATCCAGCTTCTGACATCGCCGGCGAAACAGCGGCGGCACTGGCCGCTTCATCCATGGCGTTCCGGTCGTCGGACCCCGGATATTCCGAGACACTGCTAAGAAATGCGATCAAGGCCTTTCAGTACGCTGATAACTACAGAGGTGCTTACACGGACAATGATCACGTCAGGGACGGTGCTTGCCCTTATTACTGCAACTTTGGAGGCCATCAGGTAAATTAACTTCACTATTAGTTAAATAATGATGCTGCGATAATTATAATTTATTAAACAAAATTGATTATTATCATCGTGCGATTGGGAAATATATATGTGAATAATCAACAAATGAAGACGATACAGGATGAGTTGTTATGGGGAGCGGCATGGCTGAGGAGGGCAACAGGGCACGATGATTTCTTGAACTACGTTCAGTTCAATGCCAAAGCATTCGGTGCTGACGATAACATCAATGAGTTTGGCTGGGAAAACAAGCATGCTGGCCTTAACGTTCTTGTCTCCAAGGTATATTTATTATATACACAAATTCAAATTCTTAATTTATTCACCAAACAACCACGTAGCACCATGATCTTATTTCCTAGGTGTATCCAGAATTCGATATTTTTATATGGTACATCCAATACTCTTATTTTTAGTGTATCTAATACTCTAAAGATTTGGGATGCTAGATGTTCTTAGCAAAATAAGATCAGGGGTTAGGCGTAGCATCCTGATCTTATTTCCTATGTACGTTTAAAATCCGATCTCTTATATGGTATAGATCTTATTTTTTTATGCATCCGCTACCTTAATTTTATTTTTAATGCATCCAATACCCTAAACATTTGGAATGCTGAATGTTCTAGAAAAATAAGATTAGGGTCTTAGGTACATTTTTACCCTAAAATTTTTTCATGAATAGATATGCATCCATTCTATCTATATTCAAATAAAAGTGCATGGGTTTAATTTTCAGGAAGCGGTAGAAGGAAGCTTGTACTCTCTACAATCCTACAGGGAGTCAGCAGAGAGCTTCATGTGCACACTGATACCCGAATCACCAACCTCACAAATCCAATACACTCCTGGAGGTCTCATTTACAGACCTGGAGGCAGCAATTTACAGCATGCCACCTCCCTCTCTTTTCTTCAGCTTGTCTACGCCAATTATCTCTCTCGCTCCTCCCAAACCCTAAATTGTGGGACCCTCTCCGACATCACTCCTCAAGCCCTTCGTCGTATAGCCAAGAGACAAGTTGACTACATCTTAGGCGACAACCCCATGGGACTGTCCTACATGGTCGGATATGGAGATCATTACCCTCAAAGGATTCACCATCGTGGCTCTTCTGTGCCTTCCATTAAAGACCATCCTCAGTTCATTTCATGCAAGGAAGGCTCCGTCTATTACAATTCTTCTAACCCTAACCCTAATCTTCTTGTCGGGGCTCTCGTTGGAGGGCCTGAGGACGATGATGAGTACGAGGATGATCGAGCCAATTTCAGAAAGTCTGAACCCACTACATATATTAATGCTCCTTTTGTCGGCGTTTTAGCGTACTTTGCCGCTCATCCTGACCCTTGATCCATTACTCATGATGACACAATGACGGCATAACTTAAGAACAGGTATTTTTAGGTATTTATTGTCAGGTTCTTCACAAGAAGTCGCGCCTGCGATGTTGATATTGCTTTTTACATGTGATTAAGTGTTTTGATCGAATAAAACCTATTCGGCTATTCACATGTTTTACATATATATATATATATATATATAAATTACTGAAGAACTTGAGTAAATACTTAAAAGAACATTTCTTAAGTCTTGTCTCTATATATATATTTGAGGTTTTGTAAATAAAAGGAGATGCTGTATACAGTAAAGAGGTCTCTCGTCTTGAGAAAAAGGCAAGGGGGAAGAGGCTTGCTTGTGTTGGATATATATCTATATATAGGACATTGTGGTTGTTTGGAGAGCTACTTGAGGTTTTTAATTAAATTACAAATTACACTATGCATGTTGAATGGAAGATTAATTAGTTCGAGGGTCTCATTCTCGATTTTGACAAATTTTTTTTGGGGGGGGGAGGGGTTGAGAGATTGTGTACTTTACAAGTTTGTTAAATATCATTGTATGAATGGACGTGATGATATTGCCTCCCCTCCCTTTCTTTTAAAACTGATATATTTAATTAATTGTCGGTGGCAACTAACTTCATATTTTATATATCTCATCATAACACCTCTCCATCAATTACCTTATTCATTGATTGATTACTCTTAATATATAACATTAATTTATTGTTATTAAAACTAACACGACACCAACTGCAAGAATTTAACCTTTCATTTATCAAACAAATATCATTTTCGAATATTATGTTTGAGTAGTGAAAGAATGTGACGCAGAAAACAGAAAGTCATCAATCGTATGTAACGTACGGGAAAGCTGAACAGCGAGCACGAACGCCATGAATTGCCCAAACCAAATAACGTATTGGACCACCAAATGAGCAATCACCAACTATAGCTGCAGATTGAATTTCAGCACTGGCTACTAGAAAAATCTCTCATTTTTTTTTGTTGATAAAAAGAAAATTTAGATCAGTTAGGTCTCGAGAGCTTAACAGGATCATGACATACCTTAATATTAAGTAATCATGCACATATTTTGATCCACTTTTTTATTTGGTAGAATGAAGATTGAATGCAGTTGGGTTTTGAAGATTTTCTTATGGTTAAAGCATGTCCTATAACAACTGCTTATAAAATGACTCGCTAATAACTAAGATCCTCGCGTAAGGTCATCATAAATGAGCTTTGTTTTAATTTTTGGGCAGTCGGATGTGGCTTCTTGAACAATGTTTTTTTTTTTTTTAAATAAGCACAGTACCTTTTTATTACATATGGACATATAGATTGAACCTTGGATTCCCGAACAAATTAGTTTTTTTTTTCCCTAAAGCATAGGTATTATACTATTGGAGGTAATCCTATTCAAGGCATTGTCAGACACTAAATATGGACACCTCTCCTAGCGGGGATTCAAACCTTGATTTATCAGATTGTGGGAGACTAGCCCTTTCTGCTAGACCTAACCCTCGTTGATCTGAACAAATTAGCTGAGAATTGAGAGAATGCAAAGGTAACATAATGCCCCCGTTGCAGTACTGGGCTTTAGTTTTGTTGTGGGAGCCGTAAGTGGGCTTTTTTGGGTCCATTGATGGTGGGCTCTTGAAAAACAAAAAAGGGAGGTCCTATCCTAATCTTACCTTCTAGTCTAGGCTGATCTTAATAAGAGCCCACGCATGAAAACGATTCCATTGTAACCAGAGGCGGCAAAAAAAAGGAAAAGGAAAAAAGCCCACATAAAGCAACGAAATGAAATTACACAAATTCACAAACAGTAAAATGCCCGTGCAGCCATTTACAACACTACGTTGTTTTATGTACTATGCATATTATGCATATATACTTTCAAATCTGAAATTATATGATGCCATAACTTCATCAATTCTTTGAAATGCCGGGGTAATTTTTGTTATTCTGTACTACTTTTGGTCTATAGAAGAACTAGATAACTAATTTGTAAATTTTAAAAAAATTAATTAAATTAGTTATTTGTTTTTCCTAACATGTCTTTATGAATTTTGCACATTGGAACTAATATTGATGAAAGCTTCTTAACATATGCAATCATTATATGAATTACTTAAAGATGAAATAGATAAATATTGGAAATTGATATTTTATATTTAGAACCAAATTAAATCTCCAACTTACTCTTAATGTATTAAGGATAGGAGGTTTTTATCAAAAAAATGTATTAAGGATAGGAGGTAGCATAATATTTGCTTTTTCCCTCATAAATTCATCAATTAAAACTGCCCAATGTTTTTTTTTTGGCCGAAAAACAAGTCTATTTTATTAATTACAAAAACAAAATCATGTTACTACACATGTTGTTTCATTCAACCTGTTATGCTCCTAGTCCTGTGTTGAGGAGTTTTTTTTTTTTCCCCGTCCATGATGAGTTGTTGTACTTGTACCTTCTCAATCCAAATTAGTCTTCTCATTAATGCTGTGGACTGTGGTTGATTGTGGGCCGATCTTATCATAATATCGTTTATCCATTTTAAAAAATCAGAATATAAATTTGTCGGCAAAAGAACAAGAATATAAGATTGCTTGGTTGGCCGCCCTAGCGAGACTATTAGCCCTCAAGAATTAAAAATTTCCCAACACAGCCAATTCATAAACCGATTTGATTGAGATCTTAAACCACCTAAACCCAACTAGTTCTTCCACTTACTCACAACACTCTCATCACTAAACCAAAAACCAAAACAAGTCCTTTTATATATAACTTTGCTGAGATTATTAAATGCCAAGTTTAATTATCAGTTCTCATTTAATTTACTTCAAGCATTTAAAATAGACCTGCTTGGGGTTGCTAATTTCGTCATGTTAATAGATAGATTTGCTGGTGCTCCAAATAAAACGATTCAGCTTGTCAGAATGGGTGTATTATGAAAAGGATTGGTCTGATAGATCTCTCTAATTAAATCACACACACAGAAATGATCAGTTGGACTTGATAATAAAATATATTGTTTTCAATATAAAAATATATCATTTTTAATGCCAAATTTGACGCTTTCAAAATATAAAGCCTTCTTGAGTAGCTAATAAGTGCTCAACTCATGATTCCGAACGCACATAAGTTCCATTGTCAGATTAGTTGGGAGAAGGCAGAATTAAAATCGTTTAGCAAAAAAAAACGATTTCCCTTTAGATCTGTCACAACATGAAAGTTGTTTTTGCCGTGAACGATTTCGGTGTAAAATTCAACTCCTTCTGAGTATGAATGAGTTTGGGTGCAGCATCCTAATAAATATTTTTAACAATGCAGCATTTCAGTAATTATTTTTACTGTGCATAGAATATGGGTCAAAAGGCCGAAATTTCACCATACATAAAGCACAATTTATAATTTAAAATCAAATGTAAATAAAAGTAACGCTAAAAATATGACTCCTACAAGGTTAGCAGCAACAGGGATTCTACGATGAGATGTTTATTTTATTTTATAATTCTTCCTACGAGGAAATGGATCTATAAAGATTGAAACCGACAAATTAAATACTTCTTCAGTCTTTAATACAAAACTTATTTAACTAATTTGATTAGATTAAAATACTTAAGTGAGTTAGTTAATTATAGAAAATATGTTATGTTTTTCCTAAAATACCATAATCATCTTTTTTAATATCCTCCCTCTCTCTTTTACTTGGTTATGGTTGAGTAAGTATCCATAAGGGTAATTTAAAAAAAAACTGATAAATATAAGAGATAAATCTTATATTTATGACTAAAATTAACTTAACAATTAGCTTCTATATTAAATACCGGAGGAGTATATATATTTAGAGAGAGAGAATTTGATTGCCATTGGTTTGACTTTTGTAGATACCATATAATATAATATAATCGCAGTGCTTAAATGATTTAATTGGGTATGGGTAACGACTAATTAAAATCCTTCGTGACCACTTTTTCCCTTCAAATGATGGTAATGGTCTCCCAATCACATGATGGAATCTTGACTTAATACACACACACATGTAAATAATATTTTATAAAGTTGAAACTGCTGTAATGTGCCAGTGTTAATATGTATTAATTTCAACCAAATAGTTCAAGGGTTCTTGTCAACCATTGTATAGTAGTATTATTACTCCTTCCGTCTCTAATAATAAGATCTTTTTTTGAATGGATTTTTTTTTTTATAAGATCCTCTTAGAGTTTGTCTGAACATTTAATGTATTGTTACCTATTTGACCCTTAATAAATTTCGTATATTATATTTTCTCTCTATTTATTTTATTATTACTCTCTTACATTTATTAGGGGTATATTTGAAAAAAAAATACATTTGTTACATATTACTCCTCCGGTCCTTAATATAGGACCCAATTTTTGAGTTGGTTTTGGTTCTAAATATAAGACCCATTTCTCATATTTATCATTTTTCTCTAAATTACCTCTATGGATACTCCCTCAACTATAATCAAGTAGAAGAGAGAGAGAGGGTATTAAAAAAGATGATTATGGTATTTTAGGAAAAATGTGTCATTTGTTACATATTACTACTATAATTAGGGACAGAGTAGTATATTATAATTAGGGGTATAGAGTAATTACTTTTAACTAATTTTAACTGTTTTCTTAAAAAACACAATTAGGCCAAAAGGTTCTTATAATTAGGGACATAGTAGTATATTATAATTTTCCTGCGACTCTTCAGATTTGTTTCGTAATCAAGCATTAAACCACCTTATGTGCATCGAGGATAAATAATTAACGAGCTTGTTTAATTTTTTTTTTTTGACCGGACGAGCTTGTTTAATTTATTACATATCAGAAACATGTTTTCCCGAGCCTAATGTGCGTTTTATACTAATTTATGTCAGCAAAATACTTTGATTTTATGGATATTATAATATAATCCAGGTCTCATTTTTTTATGGATTGTTTGCAAAAGTTACCACCATCTAAATAATTTGGTACTCCCTTCATTATAGTCTCACATTTATATATGAGCTTATTTCAAACATTATAAATATATTGTGTAAGTTGAAACAAAATTTTTATATCATATACTGTGAATTACGTAAAAAAGTTATTTCTAAAAAATCTTACCGCCATTTCAAATAACCACACACACACACACACACAAACACATACACACACGCACATATATATAGATTGACGTATGAATCTTGCTTAATGGTTATTTGAATGTTTTACTTTTTTTTCTTAAATATTAAATAATTTATTGTTAACACAATCTAAATTTAGGAAGTAATTATTTAACTTTAAAAATTTGCCATGCATTTCGAGCTAATAAATTATGGTGTAGGGGCCGTACGTCATGCATAATAAAAACAAAAAGAAATATATAAAATATAAAGTGATATATTTGCAGTTATGATCATGTACTTCAATTCTCATTCATTCAACTGCTTGAGTTAGATAACAATTAACAAGGGATAATCTTTACATTTTAAAGATTTTAAAGCATTCAATAAATTTCAACAATTAAATAAATATTTATCATTCCCTTTTTGTTATTTCCCTATTTTAGGTTTACTTCAAATGACTGTTCCGTCGTCGTCGTGAACTGAGATCAAATGACCGTTAGAAGCCAGAACGTAAAATCCTGCAGCGCATTTATCTTCGCTAACATCCTCGTGTGACCGTTTACTAACGGTGTTCATGATCAACCGCCAACCCTCCGACGTGGAAAATAAATTTTTTATTTGTTTTTTCTGTGCCGATAAAACAAAGAACATATTTTTGGCCACAAAAGAAAATGGAAATGGCTGTTGGATTTGGATCTTCGCTTCTCCCACCACTGCGAGGGGAAAACGAAATAAATATACAGAAAATAGAAACTTCAACGACGTTGTCATTTGTCATTGACACTCCTCGCTGGCTTCAGATTTACACGGACCTGTTTGGTGTTGGTCCATTTTCACACTGCGAGAGAGAGAGTGCAATCGACGACTCTCTCTCTCACACATGATCTTATTGTCGATTTTTGTAGTTTTCGTTTTCTCTTCAGATCGTGAATGGTGAAGTTTTCTTCAGGTACTGATTTTTCTTTCCCCTTTTTCCTGTTGTCACTTTATTCCCATTTACAGAAGCCTTCTGCATTTCCGTCTTTCCTTTGAAGCTACGTCTCGCAGATTATTACCCGTCGTTAGAATGGTTTGTGTGAAGAGTGGATTAAGCTTATAGAGAAAGTTCAGAGTTCTGACGGTCTTTTGGTCATGTGCGACTCATGTTTTTCCCTCCTGGACTGCTAAATATTAGGGGGCGTGATAATGAATGTTGAAGAAAACTAGCGGGATTAATGCGTGGAATCTAACTTTCTGGTCCTTGTACCGGCGTAATTACTCATTTTCGAATCGATTGATCATAGCCATTGTGGTCCAGTATTCAATTGTGTAGTTTTCTATGAGGAAAAAAAAAAATATTTGTATCTGATTTTGGTCGAGAGATCACGATGAACGCTGTTTGAGAAGCGAAACGTGCGTCGCAGAGGATTCAGATTCCTGAAGCAAGTGCTCTGTGAATTTTGTTCCAGTGATTTCCGCCGAATGTGTCGTGGAAACTGGGAAGGTAAATTCCTGTAATTTCTGCGTCTAACATCACGCTTCTGAAATGTCTATGATTGTGAGAGAGACAAAGAGAGCTACGGTGAAAAGGATCGTCCTGTTTTTTAGTCACCAGCGTGCAGATATACGTTAAATTGGATTTACTTCGTTCTCAAGCATTGTGGGCCGCCATCATGGACATTTTTTTCCCTTTCATTTCAGTTGGTTGAAGGAAGGATATTAATTGGAGACCATACTTTTTACATTTTTGTGACCTGCCATTGCTTTCTATCCCTTTTCATCCGGGGCTCATCTCATCTTTCTTTCTTCATTCTTCCCTCTTTTTACAAGCAAAAGAGACCAGCGTATGCTATAATCACAACGGAACCATGATTGGTTCTTTTTTTTCTTCTTAATTTTTGAAAAAGAGGTTTTGGATCGTGACATTATGCCGGCGACAGATAATTTGTTATTGACAGAAACGTAATTGGTTGGCATTCTGTTTCACCTTTCTTTTTCCTTCTGGTTGTTGGATGCAAAGCAAGGTTAGCTTGTCGTCCCCGTTGTTGCCTCGCTTTTGTGTGTGTGTGTGTGTGTGGATCCATTATTAGAATCTTGTTCATAATTTCAACCCAAAAAGAAGCGGAAAAAAGAAAAGAAAAGAATACTGTTCATGACTTTCAAATGAACTGCTAAGTATTTACGTGAACTGTCAGGGACTCTTTTTCTCTCTTAATGTCTTGCATTTTAGGAAAGCAACTAACTTTTGGATTTTGAGGTCACGGGCATGTTCGGATAACCTTGTGAACCGAATTCTGAAGAACAATAGGTAAAAAGTGAGCAATGGGGTCTATTGGCGGGGAGGAGCTGGTCAAATGGGAGAAGATGCAAGGACCGACTGGTCGTGAAGAGAAGATTCTCGTGTTAGTGAGGTTGCGGCCTTTGAGTGAGAAGGAAACCACCGCTAACGAAGTAGCAGACTGGGAATGCATCAATGATACCACCATCTTGTACCGGAACACCCTGCGGGAGGGCTCCACTTTTCCAAGTGCCCACACCTTTGGTAAGCCAATGTCTCTAATGACTTCTCATTGGCAAGTTTGTGTTGCCACTAAATCTGAATTATATAGTATCATATTTACCCACAAGAATTGGGATCTCACAATGTGGGTCTGGTTTATCAAACATGTTTTATTTTTCTAAAAGATTACTTTCTCTTATATGGAGAACAAGATCTTGAGCAGTTCAATATTCCGTAGCTTTGGAAAACCTTTTTGTTTTCGGAAATGAGCTCTTCCGCTTAGCTTCCCGGGGCCAACTTCCGAAAGGCTTCAAACCATGTGGTGATTCTTTCTAATTTTGTTTTAGATTCAAGCCACGTCAATTACCAAAGCGTCAATTCCTTCTATTACCACATTGACTTTGAATTTTAATCTGAGATAACTTGAAAAGCATATTGGGTTGTTTTGTTAAAGGATAATGTTTAGAAGCATTTCTAATTTTAGAATGCACTTGTACCGATGGTCCATTTATCATAGACAGAATGTTTCTGAATAATTGGTCTATGTCTGGCGGTAGACAGAGTATTTCGCGGTGACTGCCCCACAAAGCAGGTATACGAGGAAGGAGCCAAAGAAATTGCTCTTTCAGTTGTTAATGGAATTAACTGTAAGTATAAATTGTTTTATCGGCTGGTTTCTTTCTTATGAGTTATGACCCACTTTCAAGGGGACCATCTTAACGCTTTTAACTAATGCATGAGTCTGTATATTTCTTTAGCAACTATATTTGCGTATGGACAAACGAGTAGCGGGAAGACATACACCATGGTTGGAATAACTGAGTATGCTGTAGCAGATATATTTAACTACATAAGTAAGGTAATGAGACTACTAATCAATTGACCTGCCTGTTTGGTTCTTCAATATAGTTATTCATCGAAGTCATGTCAACACGGGTTGATCTTTCTTTTATAGCACGAAGAAAGAGCATTTGTGGTGAAGTTCTCAGCAATTGAAATTTACAATGAAATTGTTAGAGACCTCCTAAGCGCGGACAACAGCACACTTAGACTGCGTGATGACCCTGAGGTGAATATTTTTTATTTGTTTTATTGGAACGTAATTGATCAATGTGCACATATGAAGGTTCTCATGGTCTCTACTTCTTATCAGAAAGGAACCATTGTAGAGAAACTTACTGAGGAGACTCTACGGGACTGGGGACATTTGAAAGAGCTCCTATCCTTTTGTGAAGGTAAGGGAATATGGCTAAACTTTTTGTTCTAGGGTGAATCGTACAATTGCATTGATTACTATATTATTGCAGCTCAAAGACAGGTGGGAGAGACTTACCTGAACGAAAAGAGTTCTAGATCTCACCAAATCATCAGACTGGTTTGTGCCCTTGTCGTTTATGGCTCAAAACTATGCTTTAGATTTTTCTTACTCGTATCTTAATAATACATTTGCAAACTTGCAGACAATTGAAAGTTCTGCTCGAGAATTCTTGGGTAAAGGCAACTGTGCCACCCTATCAGCTTCTGTGGTATGCCCACATTCTCTTTATCCATGCTTGTTCAAGAAATGGTTCTTGTAGATTTTAGATATATTAAATTTGTTTTGTTTCTGTGCAGAATTTTGTTGATTTGGCAGGGAGTGAGCGTGCATCTCAGGCGTTATCAGCTGGCACAAGATTGAAAGAAGGTTGTCACATAAATCGGAGTTTACTTACTCTTGGAACTGTCATTCGTAAGCTTAGGTTGTCTACCTCTTCCTTAATTTGTATCTGCTTTAATTTCACTGTCTGCTGTCGGTGAAACTCTGGTGATTAAGTTGTCTCGAGTGTTCTGCTCTGCTTGCGTGAAATTTACTGACAATATCATGACAACAGGATAGCCTTTTTCTTATATGCTATTGGCGATTGAATTTCTTTCTGGGAGGGGGGTAACTAATTTATGTAATGTCAATTTCACTCTTGGGTAAAAAACGTGACAGAAGCAAAGAGAGATTATTCTTTGTTTACCGAAAAAAGAGAGAGATTATTCTTTATACTCTGACGAATTAAATGTGTTTCCATTAGAAAACATAATTGATAGAGACACTATTTTCCTTTTTCAGAAAACTATTCATATGTTTTTGTTGACCTAACGTGATTGAACGCAGTAAGGGTAGACATGGACACATCAATTACCGAGATTCCAAGTTAACGCGCCTACTGCAGCCTTGCTTAGGTGGCAATGCTAGAACAGCCGTCATTTGCACTTTGAGCCCCGCGAGGAGCCACGTTGAGCAGACTAGAAACACACTTCTTTTTGCCTGTTGTGCTAAAGAAGTGACCACCAAAGCGCAGGTTAATGTAGTGATGTCTGATAAGGCCTTGGTCAAGCAATTGCAAAAAGAGGTGGCCAGATTGGAGAGCGAGTTGAGAGCACCAGCTCCTCCTACTGCCAGCTGTGATCATGCGGCATTGCTGAGAAAGAAAGATCTCCAAATAGAGAAGGTCATTATTTTCTATTTGAAATCTAAATAGAAGAGGACTCAAGATTGCTTGATGATATCTGGCCATAACAAATAAGGACAGCTTTTGAAAAGCTAATCACAACATTTTGGATAGTGAATCCTAATTGAGACTAGTTAATACTGATAAGCTTAGACGAAGAAATAAACGTGAGTATACGTCATAATGAATCCAAGATTCCACAATCTCATTGGAGCTAAAACAAAATATGAGCACATTCTCAGTAATATTTTACATGTCCAGTACCTGATAGTTGTAATTGTTACGGTGAAATATGTAACGCTACTTTACAAGTCCAAAACAGCTAGGTTCTTAGTAATATTTATGATTAGAGATACATTTTTTAGGCACATCCATGATATAATTTCCTTTGAATGCTGATGATATGGCTTTTAAATTTCAGATGGAGAAGAAGATCAGGGAGCTAACTCAGCAGCTTGAGCTTGCACAATCAAGGATTGAGGATTTGCTTGGCATGATTGATAATGATCAGAAATCCGGAAAAGTAATCATTTCCTGATTTCTGAAATGTTTATAATGCGTGAAAGGTCTTGCTTTAAATGTGGAATCTTATTTTATTTCCATTCAGGCTGGCATTGATAGTCCTCAACATATGCTGGGAGGGGAGGATGAGTGGGAAGATGACTATTCAGTGCGAGAGTCATTAGGCATTTCCACTCCTGCTCATCCAGATGGCCGCATTAGAGAGCTCAGCAATCCTCACCATAACAACGGAGACTGTGGAAGTAATCCCGAGCAGCCCTATCACCACTCTGAAGGGACTGAACATCATTCACGCTCTGATGGTAACTTTTTCTTCTCTGCTTTTAGTAATCAACCGGGGAAAAAAAGTATGGTATTCTCAGAGCTTAACAGTATCAAATCATTATATATTTGTTGTTTTTCCTTCAGAGTTTCCCGATCAGTTCTGCAAAGAAGTTCAATGTGTCGAGAAGGAAGATTCAAATAGACAGAACTCAGAATATCTTAATCCATCAAGAAGTGAAAATGGGGGTTTAGAATTACCAATGTCTGAAGAAGTAATTGCACCGGGCCAGAAAGAGTCAACCTCTGTGAATAAAGATAGGGAAGCCAATCAGGTCCATGATAGTCCTGCGCCTGCAAATGGTGCTGCAGAGCAGAGACTCCGTGATGTACAAATGACCGTTGATTCTCCTGTATGCCCACAACCTGATAGTCAATCTCCACGGGCCACTTTGCCAAATATGTCAAATTTAAGGAACTTAAACTTATCCAGGAGCTGGAGTTGTAGGGAATATTTCATGACTGGTTCTCTAGAGAGTGCAGGAGAGTTAGAAAGCACTCCTGCCAATGGGATTGAGAAAGGATTTCCAGGAAGACCCGAAAGATTTCGGAGAAACCTTCTTCATTTAAGGCTTGATCCCGTCACAAGGTTGTCCAGGGATGGTTCTCTGTCTACTGTTGGAAGTCCTTGCCTAGACAGCATGAGAACACCTGGCAATGAGGGTATTACTAGCATACGAACTTTTGTTGCTGGGATGAAGGAAATGGTGAAGCTTGAGTATGAGAAGCAACTTGTTGATGGTCAGGTGCGACAAAATCAATTTTCAATCGCATTTTCTTGGGGTGACAATTCAATCGCAATCTTTATTATTAAATTTGATGAAAAGAAAAACTGGTCTATTTATTCTTCTTCTCTTATCCCTTTTCTTTTAATTCCCCTTTTTTTTTTGGGGGGGGGGGTGGGAGGAATATTTATGCAATGAAGATATGTTATTTATAGCTTTATGAGCTTTAAAAACTGCAATTTGTTATGTTTTCTTCTGTAACTAGTCAGTACTCGGTGGCCCGTGCATATATATGCACGAGGAGTGTAAAAGTTTGTCCTTCAAATTGTTAATTCCTGTACTCTTTAATTTGATGATTATTTTAAGGGTCAGACAACAAGATTTTATTTTAGATTCACCATTAATTATTCTTGTGCATAAATTATTTAAATCAGACAAGGAGATTTTGCAGCAAATAGTGGGAGAGTTTTTAACTTCTACTTTACTTAGACATGCACATTGATCGATAGTTGCGGCAGACATGGAATATAGTCCTCACAATTATATTTTTATCTGGTAGCTTGTTTTAGCTGCTACACTTAATGTTGCGTTTGCTGCTTAAAGCACTCGTTTGTCTGTTCAGACCCTTCTGCTATCCCTAAATTCTACTTTCTGAATTGTAGGGCAAGGAAACAGAGAGGGGTGCTTCTACATTAGAGAAGAACGTGAAAGAGGTAGGTATAGATTCAATGCTTGAGGCACCTGGAACTCCGTTGAATTGGACCCTGCAATTCGAGAGGCAGCAAAAGGAGATAGTAGAACTTTGGCACACTTGCCACGTATCATTGATCCACAGAACCTACTTCTTTCTTCTGTTCAGCGGTGATCCCTCAGACTCCATTTACATGGAGGTAGAGCTTCGAAGACTAGCCTTCCTGAAAGAAACATTTTCAAAGGGGTCTGAGAAGGATAGTCAGAAAGACACATTAGCTTCAAGGTGCTGTCTTAATTTCTCTTTTTCACGTGCACATTTACTTGAGAATCTCCTACATTTGGTTTAATTACACACAAGGACATGTCTAGTTGAAAATTTTCGATCTGACCGAGTTATACTTCTTTTCCACGTAATGGCAAATCTTATGATGCTGAATTAAAGTAGTTTTATCTTGGGACGCAGCATGAAGACTCTTCGGCGTGAGAGGGAAGCACTGGTGAAGCTGATGCAGAAAAGGCTTACTGAGGAAGAAAGGGAAGACCTATACGAGAAGTGGGGCATTGCACTGGAATCAAAACGCAGGAGAGTGCAGCTAGTAAACCTTTTGTGGAGCAACACTAACATTACTCTCGCTAAAGAGAGTGCAAATTTAATTGCCAAGTTGTTGAAGTTCTCAGAGAAGGGTAAGGCACTGAAGGAGATGTTTGGCCTCAGCTTCACACCCCGTTACTCTAAAAGGAGGTCTTTTTCCTGGATTACTAGCAAACCACCACTTTTATAGGCCTTTTTTTTTTAACTCTTATAAATTTGGGGGATAGTCCTCATGTTTTATGTACAGTCTGACAGCACTTTCTATCAGAGTGCCCATTGGACATGGATTTGTCTGAGTTTCTACCTAATTACACACAAAAAATTACTAAACCGGACTTCTGTAAGTCCTTAAAAGATCAATTGCGAAGGGATTCATTCAATACAGGAGCTTTTTGAGTGGTTTTTTTTTCCCTCCATTAAGTGCTGTACCGATTGGGATAGTGAATCATTGTTATGTTTTCCCCACTTCTATGGGTACAGAATCATTATTATAAATGATAATCATAATCTCTAGCCAGAAACCAGAAGTCTCCTATAGAGGAGGCCTTGAATTTCATATATAAAATTTACGGTCTAGAATTCGAAAGTGCAAATTTTGAGAGGTCTGAAGAGATTTTTTTTTTGTGAGTTTATAAAAATATGTTCACAATGAATATTCCAAGACACTAATACATGATAGTTTAAATTTCTGGAAAAAGCAGAATTTTTTATATTATAATACAATAATTCTAGAAATTCGTTTTAACTTCACAAAAGCATAGGTAATACCTTTATAAATCTATAATGGCATCTTGGGATGTATGAATTTTATCATAATTACGAAACACTCAAAAATAAGCAGTAACAATTTTCAAAATCTTTTTTTTTTCACTTCAAAAAATTCAAGTGATGACCTTTGGAGAGGAAATTGAAGTGATATTATTTTTCCTATTAATGACAAAATTTAAATCTTCTGAGCCTTAATCTATAAGGTCTTTCACTTTTTATTTGAGGAATACAGTGTCGCACACTAAACCAACTGGATAGTGAGTCAACAAATGAAGTCTATTATTTGATCAAAAGATGAATGGCATCATCCTTTTGCCCCGGTTTCTTTCTTCTTCTTTCTTTTTTTTGTAAATGATGAATGATATCCTTCAATGAGTGGACTGCGTAGGAGACTTAAGCTATTGGGCCTCTATACCTAAACCCAAAATAAGGGTTCATTAGAACAGTCCCGATGAGATACGGCGTCGTTTGATGGCCCTGCCGCGGCACTAGAAATGCACTGGCGAGGTTCCTGGTTCTCCTTCCTCACCTGAGTGTGGAAAAGCCGATCAGTGGAAGCGAGAGGGGGAAATGAGCATCACATCGACGGCAGCGTACCTTGCTCGGCGAGCTGCGCAGAAGGAGAGGGTTCGGATCCTCTACCGCCGCGCCCTTAAAGACACCCTCACCTGGGCTGTCCATCGCCACCTCTTTTACGACGACGTACTGTCCTTTTTACCGATCTCTCTCATTTTAAATTCCAATTTCCAGCTCAATCTTTCAATGTTCTCATTCTATTCTATTTATCTATTCCAGGCTAATAACCTCCGAGAAAGGTTCGAAGCAAATAAACATGTGGTTCGTTTCCTTGATTCCCCCTTTTCACTTTCTGTAAAATTTTGGTCGTGGTGGAATATATTTCCTAGATTTGTTCGGGAACATAGTGCAAATAAGCTATGAAATTTTGTTTCGATTAGCTATCGGAAGAATTATCTTTTTGATTATTGGCTACAAAATTTTCGCTTGACGAGGGTAAGATGGTGCGGAAGAGGGAATGTGTTTCCTTTGGTATGATTTACATATGTTATGATGTGAAAGTGGGTAATGCGACAGAAGAATGATTGGCTCTGATATTAAGAGGACTGTCTAGCCATTAGGAAAAGAAAGGAAGCATGCATTTTGTCACCCATACTCTTTTTGGTCAAAGAGAGGTTCTTCTGTTGTTGTATTCTTTCCGTACTCAATTGTATTCACTCATTTCTCCATCCTCTGATTTTGGCTGCATTTTGTTTCGGTTGGATACTTGTAGGAAGACCTTGATACTATCGATAGACTGATAGAAGATGCTGAGGCAACCTACAATAAGTGGCGGCACCCTGACCCTTATATTGGTAAACATGTCATCAAACTTGCATTACTTTCTGAGCTATAACGGGTGGTTGTGATAGTGCTTGTTTTAGGACAATATGTTGCCATGATTTTCTTTAATTCTAGTTGATACCTCCTTCAAGCATAATCATAAGCATCCCTACTCTTGTTTGGAGGATTATTAGGGAATGAGGAACCTTAAAAGGCGCTTCAAAGAGTTGAGTGGACTGCCATGATAATATTTTTTTCATTATCATTATGTCACTAAAACACAACCACCAATTACGTAAAAATAGGCCACATTACTTGATAAATGCCATATGCCAAAGGTGCCCTGCCTGCGGAAAGCATTGACACAAAAGCTAGTTTTTTGCTCTTCTTTTGTCGTTCTGGGCTGAGGTTATTTTATGTGTGCCTTTGCTTGAGAATGTGAAGTATGTGGGTGGTCCTTCTCACTGAATGATGACTAAGGAACTGAGGATTTGTATACTGAAATGATCATTATGAATTAGGCTTTCTAGGATAAATTTGTGGATTGTGGAAATGTAAAGAGATGACCAGTTTTCAGGTGGTAGGATCTGAAATTAGGGCTAGTCTACTTACTGAGTTCTGCATTGTAAACGGTACCTGCAGGCATAATGATGTGCTTAAATCCTCAAATACGTCAATTTTTAAGATTTGGAGTCTAAGATTTATATTGAGATGTCTTCACTCCTTTTTCTTCTTCAACAAATGCAACATCATTATATAAGCATTGCTCAGTTTTGTTTTCATCTTACCAAGAGCACAAGAAAAAGATGACGTCTCCCTCTCTCTTGCTTTTGATATTGTTAATGAATATTAAATCATTTGATATAGATTGCCCAAGAGTCTGTCAAGTAAATATCCAGTTGTAGCATTTGCAGAATCACTTGAATTAGGATTGTGGTTCCTTTATTTATATGCAGCATCAGTTACACCTAGACTAAAGTAGTTTTTGTGTCACCCTTATAGTGGAGCTACATGTGAAGTGCGATGGCATAGTGCCAAGAGCTGGCGCATTGAGCTACCAGCTTTAGCACAAACTCTGGTGTGCAACGAATAACTATGCCTGCATTTGGATTTGATAGGTTTTAAAAAGAACTTCGAATGAATGATTTGGTATGATGAATTCAATGTGCTGTTTGCTAAGAATAACAAGCTTCACATAACATAGAAAATTAAAGAATTATATGTACTCATGTACCCATGTATCGGATGTCTGCAAATTAAAAAGAAAAGAAAGAAAAAGTTAAGAGATAGTTATTTTCTTGGTGTGCCTTTATTCTTGTGTATGAATGCAGCCTAAATTTCTGTTCTACTTGCACTTTGTCATCCCCAGGGACAAAAATGTAAGGATGAATAGAGTAATTACTGAATAAAGCTATTAACCCTTAATATTATTAATCCATTGAATATTAACTAGTAAGTATAGTCGGATATATTGCTCTCAACTGAGACAAAACCAAGCCAACGGCATTGCATTTCTTGTTATTTGTTGCAATCAATCACTAACCCCCTTTTCTCATATTTTCTGATTTATACTAATGATAGTTCCTTGGGCTCCTGGCGGTTCAAAGTTTACTCGTAACCCAACTCCACCTGAAGGGGTAAGTCATTATGGTTATGTACTAATAAGTTTTTCTGTGTATTGTTTTTCATGACTTATGCTTGATGTGATGATTAGAACACACACATGGATAACTCATCGAAGTTGACAACTAAATGCATTTGGTGGATGGCACAAGAATGATTAAATATTAAAACACAATAAAACAGAGAAGGTCAAGTGATCTATTTTGGCGTAGATTTAGTGTGGATCTTACCATCCCCTACGCTCCACTTTTATAATTGCTGTTGGAGCAATTATCTCCATTTACCTTTAAATCCTTCAATATGTTATTGCCCATGCGTACAGATACAGAATAGAACATCGTGGATGCACTAATCAATAAATTCATTTGCCTTTATGGTAAAGATTGCAAATTCAGTGAACGTATCATTCTTTAAATTCCTCTTTTCTGTATTGAACAAATTGCCTGTCAACAATTCAGCATTTATAGGAGACAAAATAATTAAAATATTGTAAGGAATGTGGAAAAACAAAACATTCTTCGCTCTAGAGTGAGTTAGTTATTCGTTCTGTTTGTTGCTGATGAGTTCCTTTAAATTTGCACTTATACAGCTTCGGTTTGAGCTTATTTGTGGCTGAATTTGATAATCTGTTGTTGATGCAGATTGAGATAATATATGATTATGGTCGTGAAGACAATAACTGAAACTGTCATTTTCTGTGCAATGAATAAAGGTCAGCAGCCAAATTGTTCTTTTACTAAACTAATTCCCGTGCCCTGACTACACAATTATTCATGAAGCATGTATTAGTTCCCCCCTGCTTGGATGAAAAGCATGGACATATGGTGTATGAGCACTGAGTCTTATCCTTTGTGGCATTTTCAATCATGTCTCCTGCTCATGGCTTTTTAAAGTTTTATGTATAAACTATTTTGTCAGGTGGACGGTATATTCGGTGCATAGCTTTCCCTTCTCCCCGCCATTCACATTGGGAGAAACGACCCATTTTACTTCATATTTTTAAAAGTGTAATTTTAATTAATTATGCAGATAAAAATTATCCAGACTTGCGAGAAGGGAGAACGCCATGGCAGGCTTTGTTTGTTACTTGGAGCATAATTGCTATGTCGTTGTCATTTCATCATTGTTACAATGGCTTGTTATGTTGCTGGATTTGGATTAATCCCTGAATTTGACGGCAAGTTATGTGCATACAATTTTCTTTTTCATCTTATTATTCTTTTTTCCCACTTTTATTTTATCAAAAGGGAGCCGGTCTATGGCAAATTATATGTTACGTCCCATGCGGGTCTAACAAGTTCTGATCTCCCAATCCCTGATAATCAAGGCTTCCGATATCTGAAATGAGATCCTCATACGCGTTTCCGTTTGTCTTATTCTGAATTTCTAGCAATGTTAACCAGTAGCAACTAGTTTTTGCTGCTACTCTGCTCGGCCTCTTGGAGCTTCAAAGATGTTAATATACGGATGCAGCTCATGAAATTTTGATGTCCGAGGTGATTGACAGATCATGTTAACATGTATTCCTACAGGTTATAATATAGGATTAGCCACGTATCTTGTAATAATTAAGTAATAACATCTAGCAATAATTGATGCTATTGTGTTAATTTTAAATGTCAACTCATTAGAATATTATTTTGGGGGCATTTGAAATGTTTAGCTCATAGAATGCCTTGAAAAGATAAAAGGAAAATGGAGAAAGCAAAATTGATGCATTACTTGCCATTTATAAGAAATCGCGTTACTTGTTTATAGACAATGAAACCAATATAGGATATAAACATGTCATAGGACTTGGAGGAAATTAGTACATACAAGGACACGGAGCCTATAGAAACAGATCTTCTTCAATTAAGGTCGTAATGAAAGAGGATACTTAATAAATCCTCTCAAGTTTATGCGTGATTAAAGGTTCAAACAATTATTTGCAAAGAAACTTGGGATTCAAGAGATTATTTACATTCAAAAAATTACCAGATGTATCATGCTTCTTCCACGAATAGAATTACTAACAAGGTCAAGAACTGTTTATACAAAATTAGAAGTTTGAAAATTTATTAGCAAGATGATGATTACAAAAATTTCATACATGCATATAAGCAACCTAAAATTTAAAAAGATATAGATATTTTTACCTATTTTCAGTTTAATTGTAACTCTTCCAGATGGATTTCTAAAGCAACAAGGGAAATATAAATTTGATTAAAACTCAGTAACCTTGAAACTAGAAGCTTCGCAAAATGTGTCGGCAAACAACTTATCACTCTTGGTCGTGGTTTCAAGTCCGCGCTCTTTATTTCAAACCAGGCTAAAGGGGGATGCCAATTGCATATGAATGACGATATTTTTCCTTGTGCTTGAAGCAATATCTTGGCAACAAACAAGAGCTTCGTGAAATTGCTAGACTTGATCCACACCATACATCTGACGAATCTTCATTAATAAGCGGTAACACATGCCAGATTCTAAACCCAGTTAAAATGGATTTTCCATAAATAACACCCATTTGGTCCTTAATATAAGACCTATTTAACTAATTTGATTAGATTAAGGAAGTTAGGTAAGTTAGTTAATCATAAGAAATATGACACGTTTTTCCTAAAATACCATAATCATCTTTCTTAATACTCCTCTTCCTCTTATACTTGATTATGGTTGAGGGAGTATCCATATGAGTAACTTAGATAAAATTGATAAATATAAGAAATGAATCTTATATTTAGGACCAAAACCAACTCAACAATTAGGTCCTATATTAAAAACCGAAGGAGTAATCAATAATTTTTATAGAATGAAAAATAGAAAGCACTGTGATACCTTTTTTAAAGGGAAAAGGAAAAACCAAATTAAGTGCCTAGCATTTGTACAGATATCTTACTTGGATTAAACTTCGCATACAAAACACACCATCCACCCCGGGGGCCCAAAAACAAAAAGGGGAGAGGGGGGGGTCCCTCCATGGCTAGATGCATCAAACTATTACATTCCAAGTCTAAACTGCAACGTCGAGAGTAAATATTGACTCTATGTACGATATAAATTTCTGTAGAAGTCCCAACCTGGCAACTCAAATTACTCTCTCATCTAACACAGAAACTCCAGATTTTGACCACTCAGCCTCAAATTCAATGATTTCTAACGGTGTAAGATTTAAAGATAGGATTCCTTCACATTATTTTGGTGCTAAGTACTAACTACAGCTACAAATTAAAGTCAATGAGTGTCTCAACTCAAGTTGCTGCTAACGAAGGAATGCCACCTATGATATCCCCATTACATAAAACCATTCAGGAACCCAGTTTCTTGAC
The DNA here is from genome assembly GCF_004799145.2 of Neltuma alba. NCBI lineage: Eukaryota > Viridiplantae > Streptophyta > Magnoliopsida > Fabales > Fabaceae > Neltuma > Neltuma alba. Next base: position 133,620 of record NW_021633636.1, read on the forward strand.
GCATTCTTGGCAGTATTTGGTGAAGGAAAATGCGGATACGAAGCCAGATGTTCTTTACTTATTAATCTCATTTAACTTCACATGTTTATGTGCAGCCTTAAAGATTATGTAATCTCATGTGTATACTTCTTACTCCACTAAAACCAGAAAAAGAGAGGAGAAAACGTATCAATCCTAAGTTACAAAGGACAGGAAAAAAAAAACTGAATCGTGATGATAATTAAGTTCACAATCAAACAGAGCATCACGAAACTGCTATCAGTATTCCGTATAGTATAAATTAAGGGTGAATGTCCATTTATAAAGGCCAGTGAAGGAAGAGCCATAACATCCACTATGAAAGTCGAAGCACATGTAACAGTAGTTGGGTGAATTCAAACAGAAACCAGTATTCAGTAATAAATGGTAAAGGGAGCATGAATCAGAGATTTATGAAGTCTAATCCCTAGCACCAAAGGCCCAAAATTATGAGCTAGAAAACTCTTAGAATTCAAAATCAGATAAGCTTGAATGGAAGAGGCCAAGGAGTAGACCTGGGAACCTCGACCTTGTCTTTAATGCGCTCGATCATCTTCTCCCTCTTAGGCCTAGCGTTGCCATATGATCCCTTGAATCTCTTCCCTCGCTTCGTCTTTTTGTCCCCGCGCCCGCACAACACCGGCAACGGAATAGCTCCTCCACAGGACGGCGCCGCAGGAGAAGTCGCCGTCGAGGTCGGCCGCGGTGTCATCATAACCCGCCACAATACTCCGCCGGATCTCTGCATCGCACCTGTTGCCATGGTTCTAGCTGACTCGCGCTCCAGTGGCTAAACCCCGAGAGCAGAACAGGAGGGAAGGGGAAACGGGAATCGCTGATGGGTAACATGGGCTGGGCTTTGCTTTGAAACTGGGCCTATGGGCTATACGGGCCATGATTGGTCCTTTGGTCTGGGCTTTGCTTTCAAACTGGGCCTATCAGCTATACAGGCCCAATAGTCGCTGTCTTAACATTGGCTAGTGAGGCCACGGTCCAGTTTGATATTTGAAGCCGCCATCTGATTGTTTAAAATAATTATTTGCTCAAAAAAAAAAAAAGATTGTTTAAAATAATTAATGACACGGGGGCCCACATCTTTGAACGGCGTCTTGTGCCTTTTGGCAGATTCCGGATCCAAGGCACTAATAAAAGCTCTAGATATGGATCTATTGCAGTGGCCGATATTGTATGTTACTTTTGTAAAAGTAACACTTTTATAGTATTTATATAATAATGGATATTCCGTTCATAATTTGGGATTTCAAATAATATGAATGGTTTGAAAAATTTATAAATTTAAAAAGAAAAATAAATTGATATCTTTTATTTATGATCAAAGTAAACATCCTAATTAGTTTTTAGATTTGAGATCAAAAGAAGTATATATTTTAAATTGGATGATTTTTAGCAACATGGAAAAAAAAAGAAACTACGGCGAATTCAAACCCCTAATGCTATACCTCGCGATCTTGGGAGGATTTTCCCCAAGAGTGGCTTCCCTCTGCTACTTGTTTGGTTCTTTGACTGCCCACTGCTTGAAGTGACGCCGTTTTGTAGCTGTTTCCTTTTTTTCTTCCTTACATTACAATTAGGTGAGGTTGCGCTAAGAAAGAGAATGGGAGAGGGGGCTATTCTCCTTTTTAGGAAGTTAGTTGTAGTTGGGATCCACTCAATAGGAATAAAAAATATTTATAAAATACTACTAAATAAAAATTAATAGAAATGATTTTGAAGAGAAAATAAAATTAAATGAAAGAAAAATTAAAATAAATAAAATGATTTTATAGATACAAAGTATTTTTATATTTTTAAAATAAAAATTAGTAAAAGAATACTCCTCTCTAGCCCTATTTATTATAAGGCACTTCAAGTTAAGAAAAACCTTAAATTGTATTAATTATCTATTAAAATACACTAACTCTTTAACTTTATACCTATTTGATATATATTTAAAAATATATCTATATTATAATAAATGAAGGATAAAATAATATATTCATACTAAAAATTTAATAAAGCGACCTATAAATAAGAATAGGAAAAATCATCTCTTTTTGCCTTATAAATAAAATCAAAAGAGTAAAGAGTTAACTTTCATCGTGCACTTTAAAGTATTTTTTAATAACATTTAATATTTCAAAGTAATTTTTGTGCATCTAAAATTCTTAAAATTTTTTTTAGTAATTATCAGTATCTAAAGTAATTTTTGGTGGTAATTTTGCCATTGAAATATTTTCTAAGTAGCAATGAGCACCCTAAATTTAGAATACTAAGTTCTTCTGAAAAAATACTTTAGTATGTTAAATGCATAAAAATATTATAAAACACTGAATGCTATTAAAAAAAATACTATAAGGTGTTAGATAGAACTTAACTCTTTGTCTTTTACTAATTTTTATTTAGAAATACAGAAATATTTTGTATCTACAAAATCATTTTATTTATTTTAATTTTTCTTTCATTTAATTTTATTTTCTCTTCAAAATCATTTCTATTTACTTTTATTGAGGAGTATTTAGTAAACATTTTTTTTATTCCTTTTGGGTGGACCCCAACCACGACCGACTTTCCAAAAATTAGAATATTCTCCTCTCCCATTCTCTCTCTTGGCGCAACCTCACCTATGGAAATGTGAGGAAGAAAAGAAGAAAATCAGCTACAAAACGGCGTCACTTCAAGCAGCGGACCACGTAGTGCAGAGAAGCCACTCCCATTTTCCCTAACCACCATCTTCACTAGCAGAAAGGAAAAGGAAAAAGTGGGAACTCAGGCTAATATTTATAAGGGTAATTAATCAAGATAAACAATTGATGATTTCATACCAGGAAAGTGTGTCTTCATGTTTTTACCCTTAGGAAGAGCTTCCTTATAAAATATTATCTTAAAAAATTCAAAGGTTGAACCACAGTTAAAGTTATTACATGAAGGCAGAGTGCTAGCATAGATGCACTATCTTCCTTTATGCGATAGGGGTGAGACCTATTTGAATAAAGGCTTGCTTTATAATTGGTACATTGCTCACTTTATTCAACGCTAGCAATAATTCCATTAAGGACTGTCTTGCCTCTTTGAATTGGTCTTTTTAAAGCCCAATCACATATCTAGGGTCTAAACAGACTATAACAACCACGAAAATGCAACTTTAAAAGATCAATGTTCTTTAAGTATTTTTCCTCTCTCATTGCACGGTCATTTTTGCAAGTGCTAAGTATTCAAATTGAAGTTCTCTCTCTCTCTCTCTCTCTCTCTCTCTCTCTCAACCAAAGGCTATGGATATGCCATAAAAACAAGATAAACCATATCAAGTTTAGATGCAATTTTAGCCGGCCGATAGCTTTTTACAGAATTAGATCCCCTACCCATTTTTCAACATGGGTAAGGCGCCCAAACGCTCATCTCATGATAAAAGTAGTTATGGTACAATCTTAAAATTATTTTAAAAAACCATAAAAATGCGAAAATGTGTCATTTTATAACTGCAAGGTATCTGCATATCTCCTATTTTATCTATAAGCTACAACAACAACAACAAACCTTATTCTATTATATGAGATTAGTTGCATGTTTGCAAAATGATATTGTGCTTTATTATTAACTAAATCTTTAGATGGGTTGACAGCTAAAAAGTATCGTTCAATGATTTTATTGAGTGTTATTTTCAATCTTTTCCTATTCTTTTTTAGAGGACTCTGTATTTTCTTATCTACTATTCTTATTGGTGCCTTCAAAAGCCTTATTTATACATTTCCAAACGGAAGAACAATATCATCAAGGAAAAGCATTCGCTTAAAGATTCCTCGTTGAATAAGCTTAGTTAGAGAACATCTAGAATAAGGTCAAACAAAAAAATTGAAGTAGTAATATAAGACCCATTAACTAATTTGATTAGATTAAGAAAGTTAGGTAAATTGGTTAATTATAGAAAAGTGACATTTTCCTAAAACACCATAATCATCTTAATACCCCATTCTTCTATTTGATTATGGTTGAGGGAGTATCCATAGGGGTAATTTAGAGAAAATTGATAAATATGATAAATGGGTCTTATATTTAGGACCAAAACCAACTCAATTGGGTCCTATATTAAGGACCGGAGGAGTATAAACATTACAAGAGAGACTGCGGGTTTAAGCTCTTGAAGAAGAAGCTGGAAAAGAATTGGGAATGCCATTTGCATGTGAACACACTTGCTTTTGTTAAAGCAGAGATTCAGCTTGTAGTTGCAGATATATGAGGAGGAGGATGCCAAAAGAACCTCTAAAAAAAAGCATAAGATGCTGAGAGCCTGCACATCATAATTATTCATTAGATATTCTTACGTGCCATTTGTTGATATTCAAATTCCACTTTGTATTCTTCTCGTTACAGCTGCCGATATATATGCCTTATTGATTGCTCTGATCTAGAATCTTGAATATTCTGTAAAAGTTATCTTATAATTATATTTTATACATATATGCTTCCACAATGCAAGTAAACCCAGAGCAACATGTATGTGTAAAAGTCAGACCTAGCTAGCCACAAAGCAATCTTTGTGAGGTTCACACACAGACACAGAGGATTTTAGATTAAGAAACAGAGATCCAATTCTAAGAACTATGAACAGTGAGAATATGAAGGACAATCATGACTTTCATACCACTTGCTTTGGTTTCTTTGGCATATGCCATTTTCTCTCCAATACTGACCTGCAAGCTTTATTTCAAGCTAGCAATGGAAGGCACATTTCTGTTATGTTTGGTTGGAAAGTAATAGAGAAATAAAGGAGAGGAATTTTCTTTATTTACCATTAAGAATGCCTTTCCAGTCATCTCTATCTCCTAGATTGCGTCGAACCTCTTCCAAATAACCAAAAAAGAAACCTATGCTGCGTGCTGATGTCCTTGAAAGAATAAGAAGCTCAAACGCGTAAAATCTTGGATTCCTTTCTGGATTAAGGATTTCGGGAACTAGTTTTAATACTTATCGTAATAATAAACATCATAATACTCATCATTGTGTTAAAATCTAAACCATTCCAAATTAGTTTTAATGGTTTAAATTTAAATTTTTTAACTTGTGATTTTTAAATAAAAAATTTATTTTTTGAAAACACTTACAGTTAAGATGTTACATTTATTCTAGATTATGTAACTATTGAAGAAAAAATATTTTTTGAACAACAAAAATATTAATATTAAATATTGACTGTCCATATTAAATTTGAATAGTTGAGATTTGATAAGTATCATAGTGCTCATAACTTCAGTAAGCATCAAAACAGGCTTCAGGATTTAGGTATGTTTAAGCTTTTTTTTGGTATTTCCAAAAATTGACACGGACCATCAATTTAAGATAAGGATGAGGTTTTGGCAAGCACTAAGTAGAACATCAATTTTGGAAAGAAGAAACATCAATGAAATTTATAAGAGTGGGTGTGATTTTTCTTTTATGCCTGGGCAACATAAAATTGGGGTAAATTAGTTACAGCCTCACAGGGACTTACAAGTAAGATTTTCAGATCAATGTAAAAAATGTGAATTAAAAGTCAAATCTTTACGAATAAAAATAACTTTTATTTGGAGGATGCGATGTAAAGCTAGATTAGGAGGTGTGGGAAGGGGAAAGCATCAAATTTGTGGTGAAATATAGGGCGAAAGAAGACCACTTGGAAAGAGGAAGCATCCAAGTCCCATGTACACCACAAATATGTGCCAACAAAATTGTGGTCAGCCCTTACGCGCAATTGGGGCAATTCCAACTCCTGCCGCCGCCCAACCCTCCCATTCATGCATCTCCCATTTCAGCAAAATGCCTTGCAAGCCATTTAATTGGATATCATAACTCTAATTTCCCATGGATCCGTCTTGGCTTCTATTACTAGTCAAAATATTTTTTATACGTTTCTTGTTAACTTTCCTTAAACATTTAATAATGTTTTGCTGCTTACAAATTGGGCCATGATATACCACTCTGATGCTTTTTTAATTGTTATTTATAAGAGAAGATTTTAGTCTTTTTTTAATTTATCACTTGTACTTTTTTTTTAGTACTTCATTTTCAATTCTATCCCCATCAATTTAAGGGCGATGAATGTAAAGATGAAGAAAGAAAAAAATGAGTGAGAAAAAATGTACCGGCTATTTAATAACAATAAAAAAAATTTATGTCTTTTATAATTTCTTTAGTATTAAAAAAATTACAACAAATAACCATTAAAAAGTACCACAGTGGTTTATATTTCTAGAAATCAGAAATCAGAATCCAACTTTTGGTCATTGAAGCGATTGACCCATCCACCTGCACCGTCCACACACGCCTACGCAATAATAAAGCGGCCGAACGAAGGGCCCACGCAGAATCGCCATTAACTTAACCAAATTAAATCAATCAAACTCACACAATCACGGAAAACCCCACCAAAAAATGATTCCCTCACGCTTTTTCGTTGACCTTGATCTTAATTACAATCTTTTTTTATCTTTGTTTTATTGATATAATAGTATTAAATCGTTTTTATCTTCATTAAAGAATATTTAATTTATCGAATTTCATTGACCTTGATCTTAATTACAATCATTCTTTCTTTATTATTACCAATAATCCAATTTTTAGTTGAAAACTAACTTACATTTATATCCCCTCGACATCATAAAAGTTGTTGATGTCAGTTAAAATTCTAACCATACCAAAATGAACTATTAATATTAGTATCAATAGTTTAAAAAAAATTATTTGTTTTGCCAGCATACAAAAACACGTTTATCTAAGTCGTGCTACAACCCATTCTCATCGTTTATCTTTTCCCCCGTTCATTTTCATCGTTTATCACTAACCACGGTACTGGTACTCTTTGAGAGCGGACAAAGGGTTCAGCGCAAAAAGAAAAACAAATAAGGAAAGAAATGGATTTGAACAATAACTCTTGATGGGTCTTGGGGGGTCAAAAACACCAAAATTCAGGAACTCTTGGAACTTGGAACATAAATTCTAGCAGACAGACGTGAATGGAGGGAACAAACACCCTACACGCTTCCCACATTCAATCCGTTTGTTTTCTTTTTCTTCATTTTTCCTAAACTTGACAGTACCAGCAGCACAAGGCCAAAAAAAAAAAATACCAGCAGCAAAATGCCGGCAACAAAAGCAAAATAAACATTAACGGACGACCTCGACGACGACAAGCATTAATTTAAAAATACACACTGCGGGCAGGGGAATGCAAAAGCGTAAATGGACAAACTCACATCTCAAGCAACGCAATAGGACCACTGCTCATCATCTGCGACCACAGAATCAGCAGAAACGCCATTGAAATCATCATCAGAAGCGCAGTAGTAAAAGCCATTATTGTTGTTGCGAGCAGCGGTCAAGCAGCAAGAATCCACAGCCAGATATGGCATGTTGTTGAACGAGCGGGCGAGGCTGGAAGCCAGAGCTGAAGCATTGTGGATCTTATCTTCATCCTCATCCTCCATTTGCTGCTCGAAGCTCTCTTGCACGCGGTGCTTCAGAGTCTCGAACATGAGCTCGGGCTCGTGTTGCATCACCCGTAGGACATCCGCGCACGACGGCCCCGGCACTGCACGCGTCACTGCGAAGCTGTATGGACCGTCGCTCTGCGACACCCGAACCACGCTCGGGCCACCGAACAGATTATGGACTCCTCCGAGTGCCTCCTCGTAAGCCCCACCTAAGAACATTCCCAGATAGTATTTCCTGACATTACCGCCATTGGCACCACCTTCGCCTTCCAGATCATGGAGCGGCAAACTAGACTCGCCTCCTATGAACTTGTCTATTTTTCCATCACTGTCACAGGTCAAATCTGATAAAATTCCCCTTGCGGAGGGCTTCTCGTCCAGACGATGAATGGGAGCTATGGGAAACAGTTGTCCAATGGCCCAAAAATCAGGAATGGAAGTGAATATCGAGATGTTGGCATGGTATGTCCTTACCGGATCTGTTGCACCCATTGCCTTATTCACCAAGTCACACAAACCATCAACAGCAGCAAGGTGCTCCATGTCTAGAGAACCCTGTTTGAATTGCTCAACACATCGTTGCTTCAATTGATCAACGTACAGCAAGCAGGTATCATAATCACCTCTCATGGCCGCAGCAGAAAGGTTACTATAATCTGCCCGAGCATCCTCTGAGAGCCTCTCCGCCAAATATTGCAACCCAAGGGTGGACATCGTTGGAACTTCGTAAGAAGTTGCAGAAACCACTTCAAAAATAAAAACAGAGTGATGAGAAACAATGGCCCTGCCGCTTTCACTGCAGAGCACTGGGTGCCTGACCGACCTGCGATCACAGACACACTGGAGTGCTTGAACAACTGCCGCAGCGTACTCTTGGAGACCATATCCAACAGATACATCAGAGTCAGCCGACTTGGAACCATCGTAATCTATGCCCAGACCACCTCCAATATCGAATACTTGCATATGAGCACCTAGTCGAACCAATTCACAATAAATCTGTGCCGCCTCTCCAACCCCATCAGCAAGCAATGTGGTGGAAGGAATTTGAGAGCCTATATGGAAATGAAGCAACTGTAGGCAATCAAGCATACCCGCTTGTTCCAGCTTTTTGACTACACGCAGAATCTGGATTGTGGTCAGCCCAAACTTTCCTTTCTCCCCTGAAGTTGAACCAAAATGACCAGAATGTTTTGTCCTCAGCTTAGCTCGAACACCAATAACAGGTCGAATGCAAAGCTGCTTGCTCAACCCAATGATCAAGTCAAGCTCTTCCTCTTGCTCAAGAACAATTATGGTGTTCAAGGCGAGCTTCCTTGCAATCAGAGCCAGAGAAATATATTCACCGTCTTTAAACCCATTGCATACCAAAAAGGCTTCAGAATTACCCGTGCACAAACAATTCATGGCTAGGAGGAGCTCAGGTTTCGATCCTGCCTCTAGCCCAAACCGGAATGGAGATCCAAACTTAACAATATCTTCCACAACGAACCGGTCCTGGTTACATTTGACCGGGTAAACACCTTGGTAATGGGATTCATATCCGAAAGATTGAATTGCGTACTCGAAAGCCGAGTTAAGGGATTCAAGCCGGTTCTTCAGCACGTCCGGAAACCGAACAACAAGAGGAAGCTGCATACCAAGGCCGCCGGATGATTTGGGATCTGAGACTTTCTTAACAATCTTGAGCAAATCAATCTCCTGGTGAGAAAGGGTCCCTGAACCATGAGGTCGGACAGAAATATTCCCAGATGAATTCACAGAAAAGTATGGAGCACCCCACCCATCGATCTTGTAAAGGGAAGCCGACAGAGAAGGTGACCAATGGGAATCGTCCATGGAAACGGTGACGGTGTTGTTATCGGCGGTAGTGTTCCTCGTCGCCGGAGGTACGCCAAAAAATGTGACCGGCGCCAGAAGAGAGCTATCCCCAGCTAAAGCGTAGCCAGGAGGACCAAGTGCAGCATCCACGCAACAAGCTAAGGCCGGCATCTCTTCTGCGACGATCAAATTGAATCAGGGAAAAAGATTCTTAAAATTTTTGTAATCTCGTTCAGATGGGGGCTTTAAAACCCGCCGAGGCCGAGGCCCCGGCTACCCCCTCAAAAGAAAACAGTAGAAGATCTATTGAAAATGGAGAAACCCTCCCTGTTCTCCTCACAGAAAATCCCCACACCGACCCCTCAGAAGAAGGATTTCCACACGGATAACAAAATGAAACAGGCAAGGGCAAAATGAGGTCGGCAATTAAACGCGGAAAGCTTCCCACACCATGCAGATCTGGTTCATAGATTCAAATAAAGAAAATAACCAGAAGAGCGTGGTGATCGGGGAAAGAGGAGGGCAAACAACGAGGAAACAGGACAAGCAGCTTCCGGGGAGGTCAAGATCGAGGAAATGGAAAGCGGAAGGATGGAAAGGCAAAAGAGGAAACCTCTGGGGAAATAACAGGCAAGAAACAAGGAATTTGAATGAAAATTACAAAGAGAGGCTCCAGAAATTATGAAGTTGGATGCAAGAAAGACGGAAACAAAGGTGGAATGGGCGAGATTTGCATGAGCGGCGAAGCTGATTTATATGGGGAGGGAGGGGCGGATTGGGCCGTGGGCCCGGATCTTGGACTCAAATAGATTCGAAAATTTATTTTCAACGTAACAAACCCTAAAATTCTTTTTCCAAGAAAAAAAAGAAGATAAAAGTAAGCATACGTCATCATCAAAATAGTTAAGAGAATATAATATTTAAATTTATGTTTCAAATAGTGCTCAAAAAAAAAATTTATGTTTCAAATACTATTTTTCTCTTCGGACTGTATGTAGTCCAAATGTCTAAATGCAAATGCCAAAAAAATGTTTATTCAAATACTCTTCCGGTCCTTAATATAAAACCCAATTGTTGAGTTAATTTTGATCTTAAATATAAGACCTATTTCTCATATTTATCAATTTTCTCTAAATTACTTCTATGGATACTTCCTCAACTATAATCAAGTAGAAAAAGAGAAGGGGTATTAAGAAAGATAATTATGATATTTTAGGAAAAATGTGTCTCATTTCTTGTAATTAACTAACTTACCTAACTTTCTTAATCTAATCAAATTAGTTAAATGGGTCTTATATTAAAGACAAGAGGAGTATCAAGTTTAAATGATAGCTTACGGATTGACCAAGATGGGAATTTAGAGAGGTCCTGGAAAGTGAAAAACTGGGATTTAATCCCCTCTCATGTAATTTTATTTCGGACTTAGCCTTTCTTTTTTTGATCAAAAAATAAAACATGAAATTTAAGCATGTGTATAGATGTAATATTCAAATTCTCGTGCTTTTCTCGTGGGGACTGCACCATGTTGGTGTTTCTTTGTCTTGGCTTGGCCAGCACTCCAGCAGCCAGGGGGAGGCAAAGGACTAATCAGCGTCGAGTTGCCGCGTGACTTGTGAAATGGGGCCTTTCTTTTCTTCTCGAGGAGAAACTCGCGCTGGCGATACAAGTGAGTTAGGTGAGGCGTGTGGTGTGTTCATCTCGCGAGCTTTTGGGCGAGATTTTGTTGAGGAAGCGACTAGGAAGTTTCCTTGGAAGTGGTGGGGATCCCGGGATACCCACATACTAACTAGAATACCGATGAACCCTCACGATGCTGACACGTTAGCCCGGGCAATTACTGACTGACCCAGTGGCCGGGGCTGTCTGACTTGCTGTAAATCAGTTTTTCAATTCATCTTTCGGCCAACAGAAAGAAAGGAAAAAAAAAACGTTTACTGTCCGTTGGTTCAAATCACCTCTACGCTCAACAGGTTAAAAAAGTTAAAAAAATATTTAACGAGATAAAAAAGTGTTTTTTAAAAATATTTTTCCGTAAAATGAAACAGACTCCTCTATATATTTACTTCGTATACAGTAAAAGCACTTTGAAAATTATAGCTTGGCTTTCATCCAAATACTCTCTAAATTTAAAAAAAAAGAGCTAGTCACTTTCACGGAATAATTAATTAAAATTTGAATTATTTCTGTTTCAACTTTTTTTTTTCAAAAATTACAATGAAGCTTCAAAAAACTAATTATTAAAAAGTCTTAATAACAACTTAACTAGTTTGTAATGACAAGTTTTAGAATAAGAAGTGATAATTTTTTAGATTTGTTTTGTAATTATTTTTCTTCCTAAAAACCTTACTGTAATTCTGCTTTCTTTCTTTTTTTGCCAAATTTTCTATTTCAACTCAAAAACATTACTTCTAGTTTCTACTAATTAAATATTTTTACTTCCTTATTAATAAAATACTGGTTCCATTTCGTCCTTGTAACTAAAGAAAACAAGATTTAGATCCGTTTACATAAAATTAATTTATCGAAAAATCATCAATAACTTTGTGATGAGCATAAGCCCAAGGGGAGAGCCCAATCCCAAAAGACTAGCCTATTGGGAGGGAGAGCCCCTTGAACTTATAAACCCCACAACACTTGTGAGATTCTCCAATGTGAGACTCATAACAGAGCACCCCTCTCGAGAGCCGACGTCCCCGGCGGCTCCACTCTACGGCACTTCACTCGGCCTTCTTACCGGTCAGAACCCTCCGCAGGTAGCCCTTTCCGGTTAGCCAACTCTCAATGAAAGCACCAATGTGATGAGCATAAGCCCAAGGAGAGAGCCCAATCCCAAAAGACTAGCCTATTGGGAGGGAGAGCCCCTTGAACTTATAAATCTCATAATACTTGTGAGATTTCCAATGTGGGACTCATAACAAACTTTTTTCTGAAATCATATATAATGGTAACGGCGAGCTTGTGATGGATCAAATTAAAAAAATATTTTTCTCTGAATCAATAATTCAGTTTTCTGATACTAGATTGATAAATGATCATTGGGAGAATTGCAATTTGATCTTCGATCAATGTCATTTCCCTGTAATCCTCTTAACAAAATTAAAATACAATATTTGCTTCGTCAAATAAAAATCACTACATTCCATCCTTAGCATAAAAACTAGTTAGAGGTTAAATTTAATTCTAAATATAATATTTTAATCTATTTTATCTTTCATATTTATAATTTTTTTAATATCACTATTGATTATAAAAACATTCTATAGGTAGTTTCAATATAAATGATTAAAAAAATAACAATTTAAGGAAGACAGCATAAATTTGTTATAAATAAATAATTTAATTAATTTTTTAACATACCTAAATTAGTTAGTTAGCTTTTGTATTAAGAAACATAAGTAGTATAACATTGCGTTAAATTAAAAAGAATAAATTTGTTCAATATTATCTTTTAAAGAATAAAAGGTTCAATCCTCCATGATGCATAGAAAATACATTATTTATTATTCACACTGAAATATTTTTACCTGTGCTTTAAAAAATTATTTGCATTATTATCTACATGATCAAATAGGCATTGAATTTTAGATATAATTAAAATGCTCAACCCCCTACAGTTAATTTCTAAAATGTTAAAAATAAAAGATAATTACAAAATAAATGTCAAATAACCAGAGTTACTTTGCTCACGAGTATTTTTCACTCACACCACTTCTTTTAACCCAGCATAACTGTGTATGGATCTGAATATTGAGAGACTTGATTAATGATTAATATAACTTCAGGGACCGGAAAAAAAAAAAAAAAGATTACTGCTATTATTCCTGAAATAGTACTCCCTCCGTTCCTTATTATAAGAGATATTTAATGCTTATGACATGTTCCTATATATAAGAGACACTTACAAGTTGTCTCTACTTTTTTTGTGTTGATTTACTATTTTACCCATATTTATTATCTCTAACTCACACTCTCTCTCCCTCTCATTTCTCTTTCTTTTAATAATTTAATTGTTCTCTCTCATGCTCTCTCTCCTTATTAATGAGGGCATTTTTGGAAAAAAATTATACTTTTTACACATTAATTGTTCTTAACTAATTTTAACTGTTTTTTTGATCAACGTACTTCGGTTATTTGTCTCTTATAATAAGGAACGGAGGGAGTATGGTATAGAGCTCGACAGAGTCATTGCCTGTGAAGAAGTTTTTTTTTTTTCCTTTTTATGCTAAAGCATAGCTATCCTCTAATTAGAAGCAATCCTATTCGAAACACTGTCAGGTACTAAACGTAAGCATCTCTCCTAGTAAGAATTTAAATCTTAGTTCATCAAATTGTGAGAGATTAACTCCTTTCACTAGACTTAATCTGGTCGGTATAAAGAAGGTTTTGATGATATCCAGGAAATGATTATTGAGGCGCCGCTAACCCACCAGTCGAGCTACTCAATTAGCCCACTCCTATTTTGGTGATACGATTAAAAGTCAATCCCAATATTAAAATTATTTGTTGTGAGAATTATTACTCATAAAAAAATACAATTATAAAATAATAATAATGAGTGAGCTGTTAAAGTCTGTTAAAAGTTATCATTACAAACTGTTCACTTATTATTAGGATTTTTTTTAAAATTTTCCTTTCATCTTAATCCCCACAGTGAATTTCTCCAAAGGTAACAATAAAAGAAGAAAAAGAATTAAATATACTTATGGCGTTTTAATGAAAGGATTTTAAGTCAATAAGTTTAAATATGTTGCTGTACTTTTTATTATTACTCCTTATCTAAATTATAAGATCTCACTTATAATCCATAAATAATATCTTATAATTAGAACTGAAAATAATATTTTTTTTGTCTTGACAAACAAATTATGCATGTAAAATTTTTCCCACAGTAAAATTACTGACGCTGTTATCACACTCGCCACGTGACTCCGCGATTATGGTTAAATGCCATTAAGGCTTCGTCCATGCTTCATCTTTTTTGTAAAAAAAAAAAATTCATCGGATCTATGTTATCCTCTTTCCAGGCTTAGGTCCTATTTGGATATCTCCTCAGACTATAATTTGAGAAAGAAATCATCCAAACAAAAGAAAAAAATGTGAAACTATGGTTTGGGGTAAAGCTATGGTTTTGAATCCTAAAACCACCATTTTAATAAGAGCAGGTTTTCACATCCTGTGATATCTGCATTTATTGAAATCAGAGCTCGTATTTTTTTTTTGGAGTGAGACTGTTTACTATATCTACTAATAAATTTTTTTTTTTTGTGTGACAAGAATCATTCAGCCATATAAACACACATTAAAAACTAAACTCACTGTGTTCACCAAAAATAAATTACTGCACATTCATGTATTATTGTGGATATAATATTTAAACGAAATTAGTAATCCCTTGGATGCCTACCCGTCCTAATGTTTTAAAAAGAAAACGGGATACATGACATGGTTCTTCTCCCCTGAGGGGGTGTTTGGATAGAAACCAAACTATAGTTTCAGAAGTGTTTTTACGGTTTATGAAGTAAGTATGTGAAAAAGTTTGACTTGTTTTGCGGAAAAGTGCTTTTGAAACCCTGGTTTGGAGGTTGCGAAACACCCCCTGAGTTTGGTTCATATGCAATAGATGATAATGAAAACTCAACCACTTGAGTTAGCTGAATGTTAGATGGAAGAATGCGAAAATGAAGATGGAACAGAGATGGAGGGAGGAATTGGGGAGAGATGAAAGAGCATGAAATTTAATCTCAATGCTCATTGATGATTTGCTTACCCCGTTGAAATACTAATTATAGTTACTAATAAAAAAACTTGTTTGATATCTATTCTGATACTAAGGGCCTGTTTGGTTTGAGGGGAGGGGAGGGGAGGTTTTATCCTCACCTTGTTTGGTTTGATTAAAAAGGAGGAGAGGGGAGGGTATTTAATGATCCCTTGTTTGGTTCAAGAGGGGAGGGATAGTAATAATCAATTTACCATTTTATCCTTACATATTAGTTTATGTTTTTTATTGATATATTATATAAATTAATTTACATCTCAATTTAAATTATATAATTTAATAAAAATTCAGTCTTATCATGTTAATATGTGTATTAAAAAATTGGTATAGTAATTTTTTATTCTAATTAATATAATAATATATTTAAAATAATCAAATAAACAAATTTTATATGCTCTAAGAAAAATGAAATTTTATTTTCTTTAGGTTATCTTTTTTTTCAACTTTAAAATATATTTAATAAATAATATATTTATAAAAAACAATTAATTTTATAATATTATAATTTTTATTTAAATAATTTTTTATTTTTAAATAATTTTTATAATATATTTTTAATTATAATAATGTATATATTTTTTATTTTTTTACTTAGGATAATATATTTTTTATTTGAAAAAAATATTATAATAATATATTTTATGGGTAGAAGTGGAATATTAAAAAAATCATAAGGACATAATGATCCAAAATTTTGGCTCCCCTCCAAAAACCCCCAATTTGGAGGGGAGCCAAAATGGGGGGAGGGAGGGAGGGGAGGGGAGGGGAGGGGACATTTTAGCTCCCCTCCCCTCCAAAATTTTCAACCAAATGAGGGGAGGGGCTCATTTTCCCTCCCCTCCCCTCCCCTCCAACCAAACACATCCTAAATATAAGATATTAATCTATCACGTTTTTCATATTTATCTATTTTTTTAAAATAACTACTGTGGTAGTTGCACAGTATTTCTTCGAATGGTAATTCTAACTAATACCCATGATTGACAATGATATTTTAAAAAATACAACACTTATTTATTACAAGTGATTAACTTAACAAGTCTTTTTAATTTATTCAAATTAATCAATTAGCTCTTACGTTAAAGGCCAGAGGTAATATAATTTTTTTATGACTCAGATTTAAAATATTTAATTGAAGGTTTGGAAATTAAAAATAACTTTTTAAAAAATTGATATATAAAAGATTACTTTTTATTTTGAATTACGTACGTACTAAAACATATTAAATTATTAAAAATATAAAAATCAAATCAGATTACTGAAATGATAAGTATTGAAATCGAATTAAAAGAGGTGGGAGGTTTATTTGGGGAGGGGGGTTTCCACGCCCAATAATTCGTGTGATGAAATATCAAACCTGTCATCCCAAAAGGAGGCGTCAAAGAATTGATTTATTCGTAACGGGAAAATGATCGAGAACTCGGTTGCATGTAGACAGGTCTCAACTGATGGGAACTCTTCTGTAGTCCACGCTCGCCGCATTTGATTTGATTTTTTTTTCCCCACTCCACGTGGAAATATAAATGAACCTATTTGGAGCCTAAAATCTGCTCCAGCCTTCCGTCCCATATTATGGATATACCTGCCCCGATGAGCCCATCGTCCCCTTTGATGAAAACGCATGTCGTTTTGGTGGCGATGATGCGACAGAAACACCACTAGTTTTAGGACGCATGTCCGCCCGTGATGCGATAAAACCGGAACCATTAATCTATTTTACATTTATCAGTTCTCCTTCGACCATGGGATGCCACGTCATCATCTCTATTCAAAACGCCGTTCCTTTCTTTGTCGTTTCCCGTTGCGTTTTCCCGACTCTTTGCCCCTCCTTTATTTCCACCAACTTCTCCTCACCTTTTACCCGGCGTTGCCCGGGCTTTTAACCTGCCCCCGCGGCCTCTCCGTGTGCTAAATTAGTATCACGTATATGTTTGGATTTGAAGTCTAGCTTTATTTTAATCTTAGCCCTAGAATTTGAGAGCAGTATTTTTTATTCTTGATTAAAAATAAAAGAAGATCAAATTTTAAGACTAAAAATTATATTAACACATACATTTTATCACAATTGAAAAACCTTAAACTTTATTGATTTTATCTTAAAATTTTTTTTGTAACTTTACCACTATTTAATAGCAACTTATATAATAATAAATTATTATAAAGTCTAAAAAAGAGATTTAATCACTAAACAATGAATAATAATTGAAGAATATGTAATGATATATTCTAACATAGAAAATAACAATAACTTTTTTTTGGTTGGCCTCTCGTTGAGATTTTTAATAATTAAATTAAAAAAATATTTGGATGAAAAATAAATTATAATTTTAGAAATGACTCTGCAGAATTTAAAATTAATTCTCGACTTGCATGCACTTATTAAGGTGTTTTTCAGACACCCTAAAACACTTTTTAAATCTTGTCATTGGAGCTCAGTAATTCTACCAAAAAAGTTAAAGCAGGGATATCTTAAGACTTGTTTGGTTTCTTATTTTGAAAACAATTTTTTGTTTTTAAAAATAAAAAAACAAAAAGATTTATTGGGCAATTTGTTTTTTCTTGATTGTTTTAAAAAACAAAAAAACAATGATATGTTTTTAAAAACTGAAAAACCAAAACAACTTTTACGTGTTTATTTACTTTTGTTTTTATGTTTTTTATTTTTTTATTTTTTAAAAAATTGGAATAATCTTTTTCTCTTCTTCTTTTTTTTTCTACCACCTACTACTTATCACTACCTGTAATAACTACCACTGGTCAAAATGTAATTTTGTTTTGTTATAAATTATTTTTAAGAATAAGAAAACAAAAACAAACAACAAATAGGTTAGGAGAATGAGAGCCAAGGAACAAGGGTAAAATGCTAGGAGCAGGGATAGTGCTGAGGTGGCAGAGTGTGATAGGAAGAGAGGGATCTCAGGATATCTCAAAGCAGGCACTGCCGTTTTAAGAAATTTATTTCTTGTAGCCCTTAGGAGCACTCAGCACATTGTAACGGAGGAAGGGTAAAAAATCATGGATGAGAGGAGGAGACAGAGAGAAGAGGCGTGGCTGGTCAAAAAAAAAAGAAGGGGCGTGAACGGGGACCGGGGTATACGCTGCTGTTGGGGGCAGGTCTCGATAGCGACAACGCGGTAGTTGCTTGGTTTCTAGATTCTTAACCAGTCAGTGGGCCCCACCTTCCCGGCCTTCAAGTCCCTCCTTGCATTCTCTCCAGTCTCCACGGCTTCATCTCAGTTTCTCCAAGTCATCATTCATCATTATTATGTAAAGAATATATTTTTTTTGAAAAAATTAATTACATATATTTTGCAATGAGATTTATATAAAACTTAAAAATATATAAGTCATTTGATAATATTTTCGAGTTTTATTTTGGTGCGTGTGTACTAAATTAACATCTGTCGTACTTATAGAACTAATATTTAGGGGGTGTTTAAATAAAACCAAACTATAGTTTAGAGAATAGCTTCTGGAGAATAAATTCTTGGAAAAATAGATTTTGTGAAAAAGTGATTCTGATAAAGTAAGAGTGTTTAGATAACTGTTATCAAAAGTACTTTTTATATGTGCTAATTATTAAAAATATATAATTAATATGATAATTATATAAAAGATGAATTTTATAATATATTTTAATTTGAAAGAATAAAATTGTTAATAATACATTTTTTGACAACATAATTAATGACATATAAGATAATATGATTAATAAATAATCAATATGTGTATATATATTTATAAAATATAAGATTAAATATGTTTATAAAAAAATAATTGAGGGGTATTAAAGTCATATTATCGTTGAGATTTGTTCTGACAGGCATAATCATACTTTTTAATTTGAGCCAGAAGCAGAATTGATTCACTTTTTTTGAAACTATGGTTTGGAATGTTATCCAAACCATGGATAACTTTAGAAATACTTTTCAGCGAATCGAGACAAACTCCTCCACATATTTACTTCGTATACAGTAAAAGCACTTTTGAAACTATGATTTTGTTTTTACCCAAACACCCCCTTAATATATAATTGAAAAGGTTGCAAGGCCGAAAAAAAAAAACCTATAAATACTTGACTAAAAATCAAATGAAATTGTAAGCAAGGATAACTAATTTTCCCTTAAAAGTGTTATAGCTACGTCCGAAAAGAAAAATTATACCTGCGATTAAGTCAATATATTTGTGTATATACTACCTCTAATCCTAATTATAAGAGCTCATCTGTAATGCCGGTCTTAATTTTAAGGTCTTGTTTGTAGTCTACAAACAAGTTCTTATTGACTACAAACAAGATCTTATAATTAAGATAGGAGGTACTCCTCCGGTCCTTAATATAGGACCCAATTCTTGAGTTGGTTTTGGTCCTAAATATAAGACCCATTTCTCATGTTTATTATTTTTTTTCTAAATTACCCCTATGGATACTCCCTCAACTATAATCAAGTAGAAGAGGGAAAGAAGGTATTAAAAAAGATGATTATAGTATTTTAGGAAAACTGTGTCACTTTTCTTATAATTAACTAACGTACCTAACTTTCTTAATCTAATCAAATTAGTTAAATGAGTCTTATATTAAGGATAGGAGGAGTAGTATATACATGTGTAGTTGTGTGGTTGGACAAATCTGTCTTACTGATAATCGTGATAAGCTTTTTGGTTGTTTTTTTTTTTTTGAACGTGGCATGCACGACGCGTGTAACCGGCAATAATTCTATAGGATGGTCCATCGCTTGGGTGCGGAGGGTCGTGTCTCATCGCTAATCTTGAGTGGACCTACGTCCAAGAGTGCCACCAGATTTTGGGGCTCGCGTTGGAGGTTGCACGGCAGATCTCTTCCCCTACGTGGCTTTCTGAGCCCAATAGGACGAATGGGTGAGCTTTGCCCCACCCCACCTGACTCCCAACAATTTGTTGTTTCTACACTACTGTTATCCATGTGATCCACTCTACTTTTCTCCTTATTCTTTTTTCTTTGTTTTTATTATAAGTTTTAAATGAGTAATACACATATAATAAAAAAATTAGTTAAAATCAATAAAGATGTAATACACATTTAAATATATGTCTTTATAATAAATAAAAAGGGGGAAGAAAAATGTAATAAGAGAGTGTGTGACAAAAATTAATAAATAATTTAGGAATAAAATTGAAAAAAGGATACAAACTCTAATTTAAACTTAAAAAATAGATCATATTCCTCTCTTAATTTAAATCTTATAAATAGAATCGGACAAAATTTTTTTCCTAATTAATTCCCACCTCTTTTTAATTTAATCATGTATCATATTTAATTAACTAAAAAAAAAAAACTTTAGGACGGGAGAATTGGCCATCAGATTCCCACATGCGTCCAGCTCCTCTAACCTTCTCCTCCTCTACCTTTCTTTCTTCTGCTCTTTTATCTTTCTTCCAATCCTTCACGGACATGTGATCAAATCTGAATTGTCTATATTTAATATTTTAAAATAATATTATTATTTTTGGATAAAAATATTATAACTTTACAAAAAACAATATATAAATAAATATGACCAGCTAAAATCTGATTTGAATAATTTACAACTTGTAAATTATTATCATAAAGTAGATTTTTGCCAGTTATAAACTGTTCAGACCATATTTTAGCATTTCAAATTTATTTATGTATTTTTTAAAATAAAATTATAATATTTTTTGGTAAAAAGTAATAATATTATTTAAAATATTAAATCTATTGCGTTTGATTTAATGTAAAGTAGATTTTTTCCATCCCTAAAATGAAAAAGGGATATAATTTAATTTATATATACTCCATTTAATCGCTATTACTCCTTTGGTCTTAAATATAGGATCCCTCTTGTAGTGTAAATTACACTATAAAAAAGATTTTATATTTAGAACCGGAAGAGTACATTATTTATTTATATCTTTTCTTCTTTTTTTTGGTGATAATCTTTCCATTTTTGCTTTGTGCAGGGAAAAAAAACTGTTCGGTCACTCCACTTATTAAGGGGTTAATACAAATTTTTGTCTCCAAAATTTGGGCTTAATTTGTTATTGCCCTTGAAATTTCAAACGTGTGTTATTGGCCCCTGAAATTATGTCTGTTTCACCGTTAGTTCTTGATACCTTGACACCGTTAAAATCTGATATGACATTAACACTGTTAACTGATGAGGTGGACACATAGGCTGGCTTATATGTGGCATATGAGCTGGACATGAAATTCTTGCACAAAGGTTCTTAATCAAAACTTCAAAACATCAGAGAAATCGACCGAGACGCACTCAACAAGCATCAGAGTATCAGCCTATTCTAGCAAATATGCTTCACAATGAACCGCCACCTGCTAAATCTTTCAATGAAAAACCCAGGCATCTTAGGTTGAGGTGACGAGGATTCACTACTCAGAATCATAACCGCGGACAACATGCCTGGCCTTCCATTCACTCGCCGATTCATGCAAGACTGGTTGAATATACTCTTATGTCAACAAAATTGAACATGAAGACACAGTAACCCATTAATGAATTGATAGTGCAAAGAACCTTAACTAATTATAATCTAACAATTAACAGAATTCAATATCTGATGTCTGGCATGAAGGGGAGGAGGATGGTGTAATTCAAGTTAGAAACACAATGAAATAAAATGGTTCAAGACTTGTTTGATCGAGGTTTTCCTCGTATTGTTGTAGATTTTTGCCTGATTATAGTTGTCCCTTAGCTTTTTAGTGACAAACCTTGGACTATCGATTGCCTTTAGCACTTCCAGGAATGAATGGTGTGCTACACAGTGGTCAGCTTTTCTGGTGGAATGTAACGCGTCTTTCTCTTTTGGATTGCGAGTATTAACCACTAAGATGAATATTATTTTTCATGTTTGTATTTTGGTCACGACAAAGGAGACTAGCGCAGAGACTTGTTGCAAGTGATAATGTCATTGTTCATGGAGGAAGCAGTCAAGGTCAATAGTGCAGGGGTAGGTTCCAAGCTCTTTTGTACTATAACAAGTTTTTATATACTAGCTCCGATCCTTAATATAAGGCCCTGTTTGATTTTTATTTTGGTTCTAAATATAAGACCTCAATCCACTTTGTCTCTCATATTTATACATTTTTTTTTCAAAGTAGTCCTTCTAACAATAATAGTTCTAGTCAATATATTTAATTAGTAAGGATATTTTAGGAAAAACAATATCACAATACCTATTTAGGACAAATAACTAACTCAACTTACTTCCTCAATCTCCTCAAATTAGTCAACTGGCTCTTATAATTAGGATCGGAGGTAGTATATAAAATAGGGTTATATAAATGTCTTTTGCTAACGGCAAGTAGTCACTTGTTTTTGGGAAGCAAGTTGGAGATCATATTCCAAGTTCATGTTGATTATTTGTATATTTGTAACATGATATTTAAATGCTCTGTTTTACTAATCCAAACCAAAGCAAACACTTTGGTTACGTTTGGTAGAAAGCATTGAAAATGAGGGATTGGGATTGGGATTACAATTGAAAAAATCTATTAAGAGAGTGTTTAGTATAAGAGATTGTTTGATATATGGGATTAGTCAAAGCCATGTATATGGGATTAAAGAATACCATGGGGGGAAGTGGTATTCCCCAATCCCACCTTTATGGGCATACCTAATCCCATATAACAAACAATTATTCATACTAAGTACTATTTTAATAATTTTTTCAATTGCAATCCCAATCCCAATCCCTCATTTTCAATACTTCGTACCAAACGGGACCTTTATTCCACAGGGGCGTGGTTTGCCTTCACCGAAAGCCTTCCCTTCTGTCCTAAATCTCTAACCTCTTTCTCGACAACTTGTGGAGATTTTTGTCTAAACCATTTCCCTTTGTTTCCCTTCTAGTGTTTGTCGTGCGCGCGCATTCTGCATATGATTGTCTTTTTCTTTTTCTTTTAATAATTTCATGTCTAGATCATATGCCACGTATAAGTCAGCCTATGTGTCCACCTCATTAGTTAACGATGTTGATGCCATGTTAGAAAATTTTAACAGTATCAAGATATTGGAGACCAACGCTCTGAAATGAATATAATTTCAAAACCCAATATCAAATTGAGTTCAAATTTAAGGGACTGGAATATTAGCCTCTTATTAGCCATTTCATGCACCTTCGTGGGGTTGCTCGGTCATAATTGCTGAGACGCAGGGACCAGAGAGCGTGCACGTGGTCGTACACTGTCCTCTTCAAAATAAATACTATTCTAGGCCCGCCTCAACTCCTCCGTTATTAATTCTTTTATTGTATTTATTTCATAATATTTAAAAGATTTTTTAATGTTCTTCAATTTTATTTTTTATACATTGTTTTTATCATTATTTGGGGTCTAAATTCTTAGGCTAAAAAATAAAAATATTTGGAGCCAATTTATAGGCATTTGAAATATTTCATGCGTATGAATTAAAACTAAAATTTAATTTATCGGACCAATCATTGAGATATTTTGTAAAATCATGTGGCAAATATTTTGTTTTGTTAACTTTTTTTTTTTTACTTTCTTTTTTATAAAGTCCGACCTAAAACTATGTAATGAGAATTTTCAATTTGTTG
Organism: Neltuma alba; assembly: GCF_004799145.2. Taxonomy (NCBI): domain Eukaryota; kingdom Viridiplantae; phylum Streptophyta; class Magnoliopsida; order Fabales; family Fabaceae; genus Neltuma; species Neltuma alba. The sequence continues at coordinate 157,269 of NW_021633636.1, forward strand.
TGATAAGAATTATATTAAATTATCTATTTGTGCCAATCAAATACCGTAAATTAATAAAATGCATTAAGATCAGTAGATTACCTATAATTTTGATGTGCTATGAAATTGAACCAAGCATGCGCTGAAAACGCATGTGGTCGTACAATAATATAAAAAGGAAAATAATAAAGCCATCTCTTTGTCCAACAGCTTTTGAAAATGTAGGTCATATATGAGCATATCATGTGGTTTTATAATTCAAAATCTAAGAATGTGCATAGTTATAGACATACGAATGTAGACACACTATGCACACATATTTTTATATTCGAAGATTTATTTTTATAGTATTTAATAATATAACAATGATTTAATAAATATGTGAAATAAGACATAGGCGATAAAATAAAATTTTATTTGTTCGACAGGAAGGTGTCACTGTGGCCGTGCGTTTTGATGCCATGGTTACTTAATTAACGGTAGGAGATAATAAGCCCAAGGAAACAAAGAAAAGGGGTCATATAAGATAGGGAAAATTACTGTAGAGTCCCACAGAAGACAATTTACTACCAGAAGGTCCCATGAAATCTCCAAATTCCTAATAAGTCCCCAGGGACCTCTGGGTAAATAATTTGAGTTGTGATATTACGTACTTGCCCTCAGTCATTGATAAAGGAAAGAAAAGAGGGAGAGACGCTGATTGGCTTCATTTAGTGCGGTTGTTTGTTATGCATGCACAAGGAAGAGAAGCTTCTGAAAGAAAGAAGGGAGTTATGCGCTGGTACTCCATCGCAGGCAAGCGACATTATTTCTTCATCTTCTTGGTACGTCTCATCATTAACAACATTTCTCTTCTTCTGTACACAACCAGTGTCAAGTTTAATGTTGGTCTGAAAAGTTGATTGTGTGTTGATATGTGGGTATTAAAGATGTGATTCAACTCACTAGAAATATTAAGGGAGGCTCATTTTAGTCATATGTGGTTTTAATCATGTTAGGTGTGGTTTTACTATGTGTGGCTAGGGTTAGAAAGCAATGCTCTGTTTTTCGGTGAATGAGGCTCTGTTTTTCGGTCACTGATGCTGTGTTGCTGATGAAGATGAGTGGAAAATAACAGATATTTATTATTGTAACCCCTCAAATGCGATGGTTAAATGTGTTGTTAATGGGTACATCGAAGGTTGTTAACATAACTGTATGACTTGTTATTAACAACCAGTCGCAGCTTTAATGCTGGTCTGAAAAGTTGATTGGGTGTTTATACGTTGGTATTAAGCATGTGATTAAGCTCTCTAGAAATATCAAGGGAGGCTCATTTTAGTCATATGTGGTTTTAATCATGTTAGGTGTGGTTTTACTATGTGTGGCTATGGTTAGAAAGCAATGCTCTGTTTTTCGGTGAATGATGCTCTGTTTTTCGGGCAATGATGCTGTGTTGCTGATGGAAATGAGTGGAAAATGACAGATATTTATTATTGTAACCCCTCAAATGCGATGGTTAAATGTGTTGTTAATGGGTACATCGAAGGTTGTTAACATAACTGTATGACTTGTTATTAACAAGTGATTGTGGCAGGTTGATATCCAGGATGGCAACTTCCAGTGCAAAGCAATTGTTTTGCTACCTCCATATAGGAGGACAATTTATTAATGGTGTAGAAGGTGAAACGCAGTATGTTGGAGGTGGTGTGAGAACAAGAATGATAAAGGAAGGGACATCATATGGAGAATTTAGAACAATGGTGGCATCAATTGTGGGAAAAGAAAGTAATGGAATGGTTATGAAATTCACAGTAACCTTTGATGAGTGTACATTTGTGGACCTTGTAGATGATGAAGGAGTAGAACATTTGATTAACTTCAATGGCGACAGTGGTCATGTATATATAGGAGAAAATGGAGATCAAAATTCACAACTAACAAGGGATGTTGTAATAGAAGAGCAACATGTGTAAGTTGTGTTATTTAAATTTCGAAGTAATATTAGCTATTGTCAACTGTTGTGCATAAGTTGTTATTATAGTGATCGAAGGTTGTCATTAACGACCCCTTGACCTGTTCTGTTATGTAGGATGGAAGACTTGTTCGGAGGTTCAGATACATTGTCCATGTCTCCACCTAATGTGGTTAGTGAAGACCCACTATTGTTGCCATGTGGTTCAGAAATGATGCCAACCCCAATTCCGGAAATGAATTCAATAAAGTGGAAGGGTTTGGTTATCGGAGAAGGACAGATTTTTCCTAATGCAGTGGCTCTTAGGCAAGCACTGTATAGGTACAGTATTGCTGTGAAGTTTTCATACAAGTTTGTGAAGAACAATCAACAAAAGATCATTGTGAAGTGTATGGCGGAGGGATGCCCGTGGTATATGGGTGCATACTCAATGGGACAAAGACAAGATTCTGAGTTGTTAATAATTAGAACCTTAAGAAGTGAGCATGTGCATTATGCACAGGACAGCTTGGTTGTATCTCACTCTAGAGGGTCAAACTTAACATCATCAATCATGATAGATTCTTTGAGGTGTAATATAGACAAGAATGCTAATGAACTTAGAAGAGATCTGTATAGAGAATATGGGGTGCGACTGAATTATAGTCAAGCATACAGGGGTAGAGAAAGAGCATTGAGGGAAATACATGGTCGTGCACAGGATTCATACATGGCGATTCCCTGGATTTGTGAAAGGCTCATTGAAACTGATCCAAACACAAGTGCTCGATGGGAAGGGTTGGATAGTAACAGATTTCAGAGGGTGTTCATTGCTTATGGATGCTCAATTAATGGATTTTTAGAAGGGTGTCGACATATACTTTATATAGACGGCTGTCATCTAAGTGGTCCTTACAGGGGGACATTGATTTCAGCTAATGCATATGATGCAGACAATGAACTATTTCCATTAGCATATGCTATAGTTAGTGGGGAGACATATGATGATTGGGCTTGGTTTCTCCAGAACATCAAAGACATCACAAGATCAGTGGAGACAACGATAGTTTCAGATCGGAATAATGCCATTATAGGTGCTGTGCGAACAATATTTGGTGGCGAGAGACATGCTTTTTGTTATAGGCATGTGAAAGAAAATTTTAGTGCACATTATTTAAAAATTAACCGAGGCAGGGGACGAGTTTCAGGTACTTCAAAGGACGTTGCATTGAAAATGCTGGATGGAATCGCCTATGCAAGGATTGAGGATGAATATGTTGCTGCAATGGGGAAACTTAGATCATTCTGTCCACAATTGGCTGATTGGGTTGACACTCAAGGAGATGTAGATCGGTGGGCTTTAAGCAAATTCCCGTTTAAGCGATGGGATAACATCACTACTAATGTTGCGGAGTCGTTTAATGCCTGGATTTTGAAGGAGAGGAAGCACAATGTGTCAGTTCTCATACATGAGCATATGGAGAAATTAGCCAAGAAGATGGTTGCAAGCAAAATGGCAATGGAAAATTGGACAAATGGCGTTGGGCCAAATATTGAGTCCAAGTTGCAAGAAAAAGTAGCAAGAGCGGAGAATATGCATACTGTATATTATGGAGATAACCGAGTTCAAGTTGATACTACATCTCCTACTGGAATAATTTGTGTCACTGTTGATCTCACAGCTCAGAAATGCACTTGTTTAGCATGGCAAATGAGCGGAGTACCTTGTGCTCATGCCTGTGCAGCGATAAAGCTACTTCATGGTAGTGTTTATGAATTTGTAGATGATTGCTATAAGCTGTCAGCCCAAGAGAAGATATATGCAAGTAGTATGAGGCCAATTGCGACACATGATTGTCCTCGTCCCGAAGCTCTCACCGTTACGCAGATGATGACGGGAACATTTTTACAGCCACCAATCACTAAAAGACCCTCAGGGAGGCCAAAGAAAAGAAGGATTGAATCTCAATTTCAAAGTAAAAAACTTTACCACTGTGGAAGATGCCATGAGCCAGGCCACACTGTGAAGACTTGCCAGAACCCCAATCCAAGTTGAGCTTTGCTGGTGGCTTGTTGATATTTCGTTTTGTGAATGCTTGTGACAGCATTTTTTTTGTAAATGTCATAACCTACACCTCAAGTTGTCCGTCATTATCCACACATGCAACACGTATGCTTTTTTGAATAGGTTGTAAATTTGGTGTAGTTATGTTGTACATATATATATCAAGTGGTAAATGACACCTGGTTGTAATCTGATATAACATCATTTCTGTATTTTTGATGTACTGGTGAATAGGTTGTAATGGACTTGTTATCAGACGCCATGCAGGTTGTCATTAGCAGTCTCAATTATGTTACTGATATAAAGTGACAATTTCTCCTACTTCCAGTGTTCAGTGATTTCTTAAGACATTCGAGCTGTGTTAAAGTCATAATATGATATGATTTGGTTAGAATTAGATCTCATGTGGAGGTTGTGGTATCCCCAGCGTCAGTTGTCAGGGGCAATGCGAAGGTTGTTAACCAATTCTGTTCGGGTTGTCAACAATCCCTGTTGAGGTTGTAAATGAATTGCTGGAATAAAAATCTGCTGTAATATGATTTGGTTCTTTTAAAGCTGTTAATGACTTTAAAATGCTCCCAATTTTTGCTATTAAGGTCGTTATATGTGCTCATAATATAATTAAGTTAACAGCTGTGTTATACCCCGACTGAGTTGTTAACCAATTCTGTTCGGGTTGTCAACAATCCCTTTTGAGGTTGTGAACAACCCCTGTTGAGGTTGTAAACAGATGTGGCAGAGAGGACTCTGATATATGCCTATGATGTCACCGTGGGTACCATTTGTTTATCCAGTCTTATTCAGTCTGCATTTGTGGCCATGATGAAAACACATGAATGCCTTTACAAAAACTTGATAACCAGTAAAGGATATCAAAACACATTAACATATCTTAACATCCAGGATTCATACATGCTCAAAGAAAAGAATAAAATGTAAACTTGACGTTCAGATGTCACTATGCTGTCAAATAAATAAATGTAAATACAATATATGCTTGTCATTTATTTCTTCCTCTTGCTTTGGGGGTTTCCTCGCAGCAAAGATAGCACTTCATCGCCATGCAGGTTGTTCCGATGAGTCACGAGCCACCACAAGCATCCAACCTTCAAGTCATGGATTTCTTCAGGGGAGTACTTAGGCATTGTGTAGCCGTCATCACCATACTCAGTGCCGTCCCATGTTTGTAACCAGCTCAACACATGCACCCCACAAGAGTCCCTACAAAGGAAAAACAAGTACTTTAGTGAATGAACATTAGCTCCCAAAAGTTGAGACACAAGTACTTGTTGTGTTGAAAAATAACTCACGTGTCAGATTGCACATGAACTTTTGCCCATGTGACTTCCTCGTCAATCTTGTCCTCCTCCGCAAACAGTGATGGCTTCAGCACACGAAGCACTTGGCAGAAACAATCTCTCTGCAAAAAAGGGACAAACAGAAGAAACAAGTTTGACAGTTGTGAATGACAAGTTATCAGGAAGCATTAACAACCTTCGCTGTAGCGAATGACAAGTAATCAGCAGGCATTAACAACCAGGACAGTTAAGCAGACAAGCAACCATAACGCATTAACAAGTTATAGAATGAATGTAAAGTTGTGCATACAATCCCTCTCGCCATGAATTGCTTAGGATCTATCTGTCCTCTCTTCTTCCCTTGCTTCCTTTGTGGTTTCTTCCCTGTTTTCATTGCTTCTTCTTCCTCTCTTTGTAATCTCAACATCGTCAAATTGTCCACCAACGAGTCAAGGGCATAGAAACGCATGGTTCTTACATCCATCACGTAACAGAACCAATGGTAATTGAAAAGGGTGGGGCCAAATATGAAGTCACAGTCTCCAATGTTATATCCTATGTGCTCCGGTAAGATTTCATGTTCATGTTTTTCCATGCTCCACCTAAGAGGATTAGCGGCCATTGTTTGCATTAACTCGGGTGTAAAAATGTGCCTACTGACACGACTGTGGTTCTCTTTTTCATCTCCCACCAAGGTTCTCGCCACCATAGACATGAACTATATCACACATACAAACAGTTAGTCATGATCATAATGACATTCGCAGTTCTCTATCTATATAAACAACTGTCTTACCCTGTCGTTCATCCATTTCCTGTCTTGTAGGCAGCAAAGCTCAGCACGTGTCAAGAAGTACCCATACATCTCTACAATGTACCTGCAGCAAAAGGAACAATGAGCACAAGGGTTGTATGTGTAAAATTGTTGTCAATCAGTTGTCCCAATTACAATCAGTCCCAACACTTACTTGGCACCTTCATCTTGATCACATCTTCTCGTGCACATCTGGAATAATTCCTCTTTCTCGTCAGCTTTTCTCTTGCCACGGCCTTTTTTCACCTCCTCTAACCAGGGAGATTTGATTGCACGGCTTCTCACCCGTGTTGATCTTCTTACATCCATTTGCCCTTGTGCTTGCTGGTCCATTTCATCCTTTTCCTCCATTTCATCGCCTACACCCTTATCCTCTTCTGCTGCTGCATCACTAGACTTGTCTTGTGTTTTTTCTTCTCCATCATCCTCTGATCCAGAGTGACTCCCTTCTCCTTTCTCCTCAGGTTGAGATTGACTCTCTTCTTCACGCGAAGCACTTTTGCCCTCTTCTTTATCATCTCCTTCTGGTTCACTCTGTTGTTCCTCTTGTGACAAAATTGAATCTTTTGGGCTTCCTTTACCTTCTTCACCGGTTTCTTCATCTTCAGTTGCCTTCTCTTTGTCATCTTCGCTACTTACTGCTTCCACCACATCTTCCTTGTCAATCTCATCCGTCAACCTCAACTGCAGGGAAACCAACTCTTCTCCAATTGTCGACACCAACCCTTCAACCATGGTCATCAACCTTTCATACGTTCTCTTGATTTCCTGCAAAACAACAGTAATGAAAGTTATCATTACTCCAAATTCTACACAGCACCAAAATAAGCTTCACATGATTTACTTACAGGGTGAGTTAGCTTTATTCCTGTGTTGGATGCACTTGTTGAAGCCCCACCGACACTCGGAACGCCATGCAGTATGCCTCTGTCGCTATTCTTTTCTGATTTCACTCTTGCCTTCACTTTTTCCTCATCCCAATAAGTAATGGCATTTTCATTTTTTGCCGCCTTTTCTTTTCCGAGAGGAAAGTGTTGTAGGCAATAAATCTGCATGTGAAGTTAATGATAACTTAGATATACAACAACATCATCCAAACAGGCCACTGACAACATAAACAGCGGAAAATCACAACCTACACACTGCCCAATAACAACATACACAGTGACCAATCACAACCTACACACTGCCCAATAACAACATACACTATGACCAATCACAACCTACACATAAGCCTGTCACAACATACATTTACGCCATGCACAACATGTACAGCATCCAGTGACAACCCATACTCAACAGAATGACAACACGAACAGACTGCAATTACAACCTATACATAACCAGGTGACAAACCAACACATCCTAATGACAACCTGCACACAGGACAATAACAACCTCTACACAGCAGTCACAACATATCCATAACCAGTTCACAGCGTACATTTCTCCAACTGACGACATAGAGTAGTAAATAACAACATACACAGTGACCAATCACAACCTACACATAACCCTGTCACAACATACATTTGCGCCATTCACAACATGTACAGCATCCAGTGACAACCCATACTCAACAGAATGACAACACGAACAGAATGCAATTACAACCTATACATAACCAGGTGACAAACCAACACATCCTAATGACAACCTGCACACAGGACAATAACAACCTCTACACTTCCAGTCACAACATATCCATAACCAGTTCACAGCGTACATTTCTCCAACTGACGACATAGAGTAGTAAATAACAACATACACAGTGACCAATCACAACCTACACATAACCCTGTCACAACATACATTTGCGCCATTCACAACATGTACAGCATCCAGTGACAACCCATACTCAACAGAATGACAACACGAACAGACTGCAATTACAACCTATACATAACCAGGTGACAAACCAACACATCCTAATGACAACCTGCACACAGGACAATAACAACCTCTACACCAGCCAGTCACAACATATCCATAACCAGTTCACAGCGTACATTTCTCCAACTGACGACATAGAGTAGTAAATAACAACATACACAGTGACCAATCACAACCTACACATAACCCTGTCACAACATACATTTGCGCCATTCACAACATGTACAGCATCCAGTGACAACCCATACTCAACAGAATGACAACACGAACAGAATGCAATTACAACCTATACATAACCAGGTGACAAACCAACACATCCTAATGACAACCTGCACACAAGACAATAACAACCTCTACACTTCCAGTCACAACATATCCATAACCAGTTCACAGCGTACATTTCTCCAACTGACGACATAGAGTAGTAAATAACAACATACACAGTGACCAATCACAACCTACACATAACCCTGTCACAACATACATTTGCGCCATTCACAACATGTACAGCATCCAGTGACAACCCATACTCAACAGAATGACAACACGAACAGACTGCAATTACAACCTATACATAACCAGGTGACAAACCAACACATCCTAATGACAACCTGAACACAGGAAAATAACAACCTCCACACCATACAGTCACAACCTACACATCAGCTAATCACAACCTACAGTTGTGTCATTCACAACATGCACAGCAGCCATTGACAACCCACGATAAACCGAATGACAACACGAACAGAAGGCAATTACAACCTATACATAACCAGGTGACAAACCAACACAATCCATTAACAACCTGCACACAGTACTATAACAACCTTGACACCAGCAAATCACAACCTATACATAAGCAGTTGACAGCGTAGTAAATAACAACCTACACAGCACATTGACAACAGAGTAGTAAATAACAACATACAGAGCAACCAATCACAACCTACACAGCACATTGACAATAAACTAACATCAAAGTAAATGAATCATACCCACACTTACCATTAGGAAGTACATGCAACCTCCCACATTTTTCGTCCCATCAGCTTTTCCTTTCTTCTTTCCTTTCTTGAACTCTGCAATTGAGTTGCAGAATTCTTTCAAAACTAAGCTGCTCCAATCATAGTGTCCTAAACTATCCTTTGTCACCACCATGACTTTCAACACTTTATCACTCACCCATACACTAGAGCCAGGACACAAGAGGACTCCTAGTGCATACATAACAAAAAGGAATTCAAACTTTTCTTCCTCTTTTCCTTCAATCAACCATGTTCCTATTGTTTTGTATGGCACTTTCCCGTAGTCACTCCTTAATTTCTTGAACGTTTCATCTTCATTCTCCACATTTATTTTAATATCTTCCCCCTTAAATGGTAGACCCATCAATTCATTTACATCTTCGGGCCCCACTAAATGCGTCTTCCCTCGAATTGAAATTTGCCTACTTACAGGGTCAAACACACGGATCAATTCACCACAAAAATCTCTATAGATCTGTGAGCAGCATATGTCAACCAATTTATCAAAACCAATTCTTTTCAGTCTTTCCATCTTCTCTTTACTTTTCTTTAATTGCTTGCAGACTTCCATAAATTGTCCCGGAGCACAGCGTGTGTGAAAGGGAACAATATAATTCTTCCCTTTTGGTGGGACTCTCATTTCTTTAGCCCTTTCACCATATTGTTCTTTCTCCTCTTCTGTTAAGTTCCCCCAAGCCTTTTTCACAGAGTTAGTGCCCTCTTCAAAAGACTTAAACTTCTTCTTGTTCTGCTCATAAAACTCTTCAGTGAACCGGAGAAATTCCTAGCCCTTTGTCCATCTTTACTCTTACTCTTTTTAGTCATTTTGTTTGACTGCAAAAAGGAAAAAAATTACTGTCATCAACATATATTTTAAAATAGTAAGTATCTTCAACACCACCAAATTATTCACTAATCAACAAAATCAAAATATATCCCTTTGGATGACAGAAAGCAATGAACGGCAGTAAATAATATGGATCACAAATCAATCCACCAGAATGAATTTCCCTTCATTGGTTATAGTATAGAGCCAATAGGTGCTATATCCAACAAGCAATTCCCTTTCTGACCTTATGGCCAAATTAACATTCCACCATGGAGCTCACCATAAAAAGCCAAACAAAACCTTTATTATTTTATTGCCGAACAAATCAATTACATAAAGTTCTCCCTTTTAATTCAGCAATATTAACAATAACTGATTGCTGCTTAAAAAGCTCTACCAAATCAAATTTTTGACAATTTTAACCAGTGTTCTTCAAACTGATCTCTAATATAACTTTGTACCAACTAGCCCCAACTTTTGCCCCTAACTTTTATTCGCATGTCAGATCATTGTAATATCCACATACTTCACATTTCTAATATCACAGTGAAAATACAAGTCACGGTTATCACTGGTTCCATATATAAACACACGAAACAACCGAACATTCCAAACCACTTCAGGTCATCGAGCAGCTTTTACGAACAATCAACAATTCAAATGTTCAAACATTCCAAACCAAACATTTTTCAAAATATGACCAAGAAGCTTCAAATTGTCAAATATTCTAACCGAGAGAGACTAGTTGTCTGGAGATTGAGGCGTTAGTAGAGAGACCACCGGACTGTACCAGAGAGTTCACGGCGTCGGAGCAGACGGCAACTGAGTGCGGACCAGAGAGGGATGGAGTGCTGACCAGAGTCGGCCGGACCGTGCTGGAGATTGAAACCGTTCAATGCGTCGGAGAAGACGGCGACGGCGGGCGGACGAGAGACCGACGGACTGCGGACGACAGACTGACGGCGTGCAGACCCGAGACCGATGGACCGCGCAGGGGATTGAAGGCGTTGGACCAGAGAGTGACCGAATGCGGAGCAGCGACCGACAATGTACCAACCAGAAACTAACAGACCTCGCCGGAGATTGAACCTGTCGGAGCACACAAGGATAAAGCACCAACGACACGGCGGCGGAGTGTGAGCGGGCGACGGAGTGTGAGCGGGTGACGGAGTGTGAGCGCGCGGCCGATTTCGCGAAGATGAAAACCGAAACGATTTTGAGTGTGCTTCGGTTACTTTCTCTAATCAAAAGGGCAAGAAAGTAATTGCAAGTTTCAAATTTTTTGCTATAAGGTCCCTTGGGACCTCATATACATTTTCTTATTTCATGGGACCTTCTGGTAGTAAATTGTCTTCTGTGGGACTCTACAGTAATTTTCCCTATAAGATAATGCCACGTGTAGAAATGCCTTCGTGGGGCCCAATCAAAAGCCTTCCAACAAATTGGACAGTCTTTACGGTTGGCCGAGTGATGAGCATGGGCCCCACGCGCCGAGCCCGCGGAGATTCGAAGGAATAAAACCATCCACTTGTCGCGCAAAGGGGCCAAGTATTGTTTTATTGCGAGAACAAAAAAATTTTTCTTATTATATTTTTTTCACACATAATATACTTCGATCCTAAATATAAAACGCTTATACTTTCTAAATATAAAACTTTTATACTTTCTAAATATAAAACTCTTATACTCATGAGTATAAAGGTTTTATATTTAGGACTGGAAGAGTATTTGAAAACAAAAATATGGTTTTAATATATTTATTATTTTTAATCAATATGGTTAAAGTAAATATTTGACTAAAAAAAGTTATTTATAATAAATAAGTGTTGTCATTCCTAAAACAACTTTGATAACCAAGTACTCTTCTGATCCTTACTATAAGACTTATTTAACTAACTTGATTACATTAAGAAAGTTAAGTAAGTTAGTTAATTATAAGAAATATAACATGTTTTATCTAAAACACTATAATCATATTCCTTAATATTTTCTCTCCCTCTTCTACTTGATTATATGGTTGAGGGAGTATTCGTGCGAGTGATTTAAAAAAATTAATAAATATGAGAAATATGTCTTATATTTAGAACCAAAATCAACTCAATAATTAGGTCATATATTAAAGATAGAATTATTATTATTAAAAAGACCATCTTAAAAATATATATAAATATGAGAAATACTGTAAATTAAAGTCTTATACTTATAATCAATATAAAAATCAAATAAAACTTTATATTAAAAATAAGAGGTAGCATCCAATATTAGTGAAAGACAAAGAATCTCGAATAAACACTAAATTAAAGCATTAATTAATCATAATATAGAAATATTGAATTGAAAATTTCAGCTAATTAACTGACACTGTCAGCGGCAACAATGATAGCGGGGCACTTTTCAATTGGCTTGGTCCGACCGACGGGACACACAACACATGCATCTTTCTATAAAGATAAGAACTAAGAAGCACGATGCCATCTCTAATCATTGATATAAAAAATAGTTTAATATTTAATTTAATTCTAACTATAAAATGTTAATTTAATTTATTTTATATTTGTATATTTTTTAAGATAATTAATTATACATATTAAAAAGTTTTATCAAATATTAGTTTTAACTAATACACATGATTAATAAGGATATTTTAGAGAAGATAATATTTATTTATTACAAATGACTAACTAAATTAATTTTTTAACCTACTCAAATTAGTCAAATTGCTTTTATATTAAGGATTGAAGGTAATATTAATTTTTTTTAAAGAAAAAATCTTTTTACTGTTTTACTCATAAAATTTACTGTATGAGATTTAATTATTTAAATTTGTCATTGACGACTTGACTACTAGGCTCATATTCTGCATGATACGTGAGATGCATATTATTCATAATTTATAAATAATATTAGTTTCTATTCTAGTTATAAGATTTTGTTGACAGACTATAAATAGTACTCCTCCGGTTCTTAATATAAGACTCATTTAACTAATTTGATTAGATTAAGAAAGTTAGGTAAACTGGTTAATTATAAGGAAAGTGATACATTTTTCCTAAAACACCATAATCATCTTTCTTAATACCTCATCTCTCTCTTCTATTTGATTATAGTTGAGGGAGTATCCATAAGGGTAATTTAGAGAACATTGATAAATATGAAAAATGAGTCTTATATTTAGGACCAAAACCAACTCAACAATTATGTTCTGTATTAAAGACCGGAGGAGTATATGATCTTTTACAAATTTAATATGTTTTCTTATGTTGTTTGTAAGACCCTTATTATTATTTTTTCTAAGCACACATATTTCGTATTCGGGGTAGTTTTGTTTCAATAACTATTGGGTACTAAATATAATCACATCGCCCGGCAGGATTCAATTAACTTGAATAATTACTTGACGATAAAGAGCAGTTTCGAAAGTTGTTCAAATCTTTGATATTTGTTAACTCACTTCAACTAATTTTTTAAATTTTAGGACAATATTGCAATTAAATCTTATAAATTTATATTATTTTGGTTTTATTTTCTTTTTTTTTATGAGATTTTGGCATTATATTCAAATCTCCATGGAATCGCAACTTTGATTTCAGTAAAAAATGACACTCATAGAATTAGAATAGCGAATAATGACACGATTTTATTATGTATTCCTTCCAGAAGTGATTCCTCACTTCTGGAAATCACAGGCATAATTCCAATATTTATCAGACCGGTATAAGTTCATATTGTTTAATCTGACTATGTGCGGGTGGCATTGAAAAGAAATTAAATAATTTAACTATCCTCATGATATGTGAACAATTTAAAAAAGGGTAAAAAGTTTGGCCAATAAGCATCTTTGGAAGCATTTTTTGAGCTGTAAAGCTTGCATTCGGTTTGATGAGTCACGGGATCGAATTTACCCTGACGAATTTTTTATTAATATTAAAAAAAAAGAAAGTAGAAATATTACTTCTTCCGGTTTAAGGTATAAGCTAAACTTTATCTATTTATGTTTATCAAGAAACTAATTAAAATCAATTTAAAACAATAAATGTATAAGGCATATATTTGTTTTTTCTAATATACCCTTATTAATGAAGATAATAAATAAATTAAAAAGAAAAGAGAACATATTGGGGTAAAATTAAACAAACTCATTAAATACTTAAACAAAAATGGATGTTATCTTATAAAAAAACAACATTTTAAAAAAAAATTAATTTATTTTTTGAACTGGAGGTAGAGGTAGTAACTTCTAGCTCTTTAACCCCTTTAGGTCATCATTCATACTTTTTTTTAGGAAAAATTACAATTAGGTCCCATTCAAGAAATTTAAATACAAAAAGATCTCTTGAAATCATGAAATTATTCTGAAGTTTCAAGAGACCTTTTTGCAATAAATTTTATTTTTTAATTACCAAATTACTTTTTTTTTTTAAAGTTTACATTGACAACTGAAAGAGCAGTGGTTGTTTGACTTCAGAATAATTTCATGATGTCAAGGGACATTTTTGTATTTAAATTTTTTGGGTAGGACCTAATTGCAATTTTCTTTTTTCTTTTTGGTAATTGAAAATGATTAGACCATCACCATGTGTCATGAATTCAATATTGGAAGGAATTATATATGAAAAAATAAAGAATTATCCCACAGTCACTTTAGGTCAAAAAACCTCTTTAACCACTAAGCTTGTAATTAAGCCACCTTGACATCTATATAAAATAATTTATTTGTTTGCACGCCTACAGAATTGTCAAGTATTCTTTTATATATAAATGTATATACTTATATATATAAAAGAGACCTTATAGGTAGTCCACGTCAACAGGTTTTTTTTTTCCCGATCGAACTCACAATCTTGAGTTAAATTTTACCAATTGAACCGATATTTATTGACAATTATGTAATTTTTTTACAACAAGACATTGAGGACGAAAGTCGATAGAAAGATGTATTTTTTTTTATTTAAAAAAGCACAACTAAATTGCTTGCAAGATTAATTGTGAAAAAAAAGTGTTATCATCAGCTCATTATTACTTTAAACCTGTGGCTGGTCGGTTTTGAAAAATGATAATGGGAACAGTGGAACTTCTTTAATGAGCTCATCATTAATCAATAGCAGACACTAAATGACGTGTTTAAACTTTAACGATACATTTGTTTTCGGAGTATCTTCCTTTTCTTTTCTTTTCTTTTTTTAAATGTTGGAGTCTTTTGAGCTTCTGCTACTCTGCGTTGCCTGATTTGCCAAACAATATTTACTATTATTATCATATATACGAAGATTGTGATTGAGAGCTATATACAATATTTGTTTTGTTTATTATTAATTTATACATATATTTTGGCCAACTGTATATGTTTGGACAACCGAATCAGATAGAACGACGCTCATTTTCGTCTCTGGCGCTGGCAGCTTGCCTGCGCAAGAGTCGCGGTTTAATAATAGTGTTTGTTCAAATCATTCTTTTTAACCTTTTTAAGCATTTATGTGCTTCAAGCACTACAAGAGAGATAGATAACTGATTGTTGGTAGTGCGCATGAAGGGCGTACCTAATTGTAAATACACACACTACCTCCGGTGCTTAATACAAGATCTTATTTGATTTTATTTTAATTTTAATATAATACCTCAATCTACTTTATCTCTCTTATTTATGTACTTCTCCGATCCTTATATAGGACCCAATTGTTGATTTAGTTTTGGTCATAAATATAAGATCCATTTCTCATATTTATCAATCTCTAAATTATCCCTATCGATACTCTCTCAACCATCAAGTAGAAGAGGAAGAGGAGGTATTAAGAGAGATGATTATAGTATTTTAGGACAAACGTGTCACATTTTTTATAATTAACTAACTTATCTAACTTTCTTAATTTAATCAAATTAGTTAAATGGGTTTTATATTAAGGACTGAAGGAGTATTTTTTTAAGGTAGTCCTTCTAATAATAGTAGTTCTAGCTAATACACTTGATTAGTAAGAATATTTTTACGAAAGATAAACACATATTTATTATAAATAACTAACTTAACTTCTTTCTTTATCTCATCAAATTAGTCAACTAGTTTTTATATTTAGCAGAAAGTGTCCGGAAATTGCGTTCATACAAGAATGAGATGACATAGAAATAATTAGGATATGAAATGCAGAATAAAGACGGCGGCAGCTTTGGTATTGAGATGAATATATTGGAGAGCTTTTAATTCACGATCCAATTGCCATCACACTCATTGGCTGCTAAACACCATGCCTTGCCGACAATAAAAATAATACTATCTCATACCTATCCGTTAATTCGGTGCTATTATAAATTTCAAATAATTGATTTGTGTAATTAAAAAAATTAGTTAAGAACAATAAATATGTAAGAACTATGCTTTTATTTTTAAATATGTCTTTATAATATATGAAAAAAAAAGATTGAAGAAAATATATAAAAAATGCAATGAGAGTATATGGGAAATAAGATAAAATAAATAATTAAGAATAAAATTAAAATGTACCGCAATACGTATTTTTTAAATTTAAAATTTATAAATAAGATACGAGGATAGAGAGTATTTGAAGGCCTCGTGAACTCCATTTATTTATTTATGGAAATGATAATGATGGACGAGTAGAGTACTTTTTTTTTTTCCCCCTTTTGGACTGAGACGAGTAGAGTACTTTAAAGGAAGGACGAGATTAGGTCAGGAGAGTGTCGCGCCGGAGCGTGGAGCTGAGTGGGACACTGTGGAATTCATGATTGCACAGTTTATGATTCGCCACATAAACAAAAATCCAAATAATTGAGTCTTTGTTTTTTTTGGCCAACAATTGAGTCACTTTTCATCTCCAAAACAACCAACCTTCCCCATAAACTGACCAAAATCTCCCACGACACATTACCCAGAAGAAGAAACAAATCTCAATATTTATTCTTTCTTCTTTTCTTAATTTAACAAGCAAACATGTTGAGGCATACAACTCCAGATAAAATTTCTTACCGAATCAATCCATTAAAAAACGCCATTTAAACACAAATGACGTTAAAGTTAGTTGCTCGTTACTGGGGTCCCAAATTGTACATGCCTATTAAAGCAAAAAAAAGAGAGAGAGAGAGAGAATCCAAAATGTACAGGACAAAGAAGGGAACAAGGCATGGTGAAGAAGACAAGGCCCAAGAAAGGGAAAATATGGGGGCCTGCATCAGCATATATAATGAGTGGCTAGATGAGGTTATCATCACTGGTTCAATTTATCTATTTGGCAATTATAATTAAAAAAACCAATAGAAATAGAATGACCTAATTTGTTCAGGTCCTGTAATATAACCAAATATGTCACTCAGCGTCCCAGTAGTCTCAGATAATGTTTCCCCATTTCTTTTTTATAATCATATCCTCACAATCATCCATCCTTCCATCCTCAACCACCCCTTGCATTATTGTTTTGGAGGTTGTTGGATATAACCAAACCATGGTTGGAGATAGCTTCTGGAGAATAGATTCTGGGGAAATAGATTTTTTGAAGAATAGATTTTGAAAAGTGAGAGTGTTTGGATAGTTATTACCAGAAGTACTTTTTTACATGTACAAATTACTAAAAAAGGCATAAATTAATATGATAATTATAGAAAAAATATATTTTATGATATATTTAATTTGAAGGAAAAAATTGTTAATAATATTTTTTATAACATAATTAATAATACATAAGATAAATCATTAATAAATAATTAATATGTATTATATTTAAAGATATAAGATTAATATATTTATAAAAAAATATTTTTTATAAAAAAACAACAAGATACATATCCTATAGGCTCTCACACTCTCTCTTTTTTTTCCAAAAGAAAAATTTTTTTGCTTTTCCAAAACCATGGTTTTGGTTTTTTTAAGGGTGTTTAGGTATTTTTTCCCAAACCATGGTTTGGGAAAAAATCACCCAAACACCCCCTTGGTCCTCGATCGTGTTTCCCCAGTTTTTTTTGTTTCCTTCGATTGAAGGCATGTTGATTTTTAAAAGCATATATCAACCTCCACCTACCAATGTTTTATTCACGTACCTCAATTAGCTACGTATCGCATCTCTATACCTAAAAAAGTTAGGTATATTCAAACTCTACTCACTTGTTTAAGTCACGATGTAAGCATTTTTATATATTACTTACTCAACATGCATTAAATTTAAATGAACTGAATTATCTATGTATATACTCCCTGTGTCTACAAAATAAAATGTCAGTTAGAATAAAATTATGGTTCAAAATATAAGGCGTTTGTGAGAATAATTAAATTAGGAGGGAGGGGAGAGAGATGAGAAATAATAAAAGCATAACATTAAAGAGAACTTTATCATTTTTAAGCATAAAATAGAAAAGTTTTATACCATTTAATGACTAAATTTTAACTTTGTGGCATGTGAAAAAGGTTAACATACTTTATATTATGAACTGGAGGAGTATATCTAAGTTCTGAATGAAGACATCTGTAAGATCAGAGTAATAATATAGCAGGTGTGTATAGCGAAACCTTTGGCAATCTACTTTCTTATAACACATGCCACAATAAGATGTTAGGCATATTTGTAGATTATTTATTAATTGAGCACAAAGTGAAGAGACAAAAATAAAAGATCTCTTTTGAAAGCGTTAAAAAATGACTAGCTCACTGAGATTGTCAAACTAGCCTGGTAATGTCAATTAATAGGGGGATATTTGGAACAGTAATGAGCTATTTAAGCTCCAGCTGGAATCTAACCCGTGTCCAATCCAATCGTGTATTAACCATTTCTAATTCAATCGGGCATTTCGAGATTTTAATATATAAAGTAGATATTAGACTATTGTTTTTTCCGCTTAAAAAATTTGCCTAATCAAATCAACTTCTTAGTAAAATAACTTCCAAGACACATCATCTACATCAATTTTGTGCATTCATCTCGAAATCTAACTAATTCATTTTTTGGATCAACATACAAAGCTCAAGATTAAAACATTCTTTTATGCATTTAAAAGCTACATTCAAAAACATTACAAGCATGTCATCTAGCATATACTTGTGATGTTATTTGACAAAAAACTTTCTTCGGTTTTAATATAAGATTCAATTTGCAATATGTATTGATTAAAATTAAATCTATATTAAAGACCGGATGAAATATCCACTGGCTCATAGAAAGATATTCCATGGCTAGCAGTTGAGCTACGTGCTCCTCTTAAACAATTTTCAGGCTTTGGGAGGCCATCACAGACGACAATGTGACCTCAACTCTTGAAAATGGTGGGTTCATATCATAACTCTTAAGTTAAGAATGAGAGTACAAAATGCAACGTGGCAGCAAAAGCTAGGTTGGTAATAATAACGCAGGACATTGCAAGATATGAAGCATTTAATTATGGATGGTATATCCCTCTCAGTTGCCATATATTCCAAACATGCACTAGCCCATCCCAAGCACAAATCAAGTTTTGATCAATCCACTTTTAATGAATATACAAAAACCTCCAAAAAACCAAATCCCAAAGATGCTTACAGTGAAACCTATGTATAGTTTCTCCACAATTTTTTCTTTCTTTTCTACGCATGTTGACTGGGTTCAACCATGCTTGAATTCTGAAATTTACTTGGTGTAGGAATAGTGTAAATAGGCTGTTTGGGTTATTGTGCCTCAGTCCATGTCTTGTTACTCGGTGATTCATCTGTTGTATATCTTCGTGGATCACTCTATGACCCTCGTAGATGTAAGGACTGTCTTTCATAATCAATAATATTACTTCAATTCTCTTCAGCCTAAGTTTAAGCCACGGAGGAACACTGTACATTGATTGATGGCATGCAATCAACACCACGAAATTATGGTCAATACTTATATTTCTTTAACTTGTTTGATTTTGGTTTGCCGCATCAACCTCCACCTACCCACTTTTTTTTTTTTAATACAAAGGAAAGCAATAAAAGAAAAGAAAACCAAAGACTATCCTATGTCTTCAGAGGCTAAAAAAGCAAGAACACCATCAGGCCCAGGATCAGGAAATCGGGTTATCATTGAGAGTTTTTTTTGGCTAAAGCACCTGCCACTAAATTGTCGTCTGTCACAATCAGCCGACATTCAACTTTCCGGTCCCCATGACAATATCAGCTTCACCTCCACCTACCTATGTTTATTTCTCGTACATCAATTAGCTACGTATTACATCTATATACCTAAAAAAATTAGGTATATTCAAACTCTGCTCACTTGTTTAAGTCGCCATGTAAGCATTTTTATTTATTACTTACTCAATGTACATTAGATTAAATGAGTTGAAATTATATATATAAACACCCTCTGGCCCATAATGTAAAATGAGAATAATTAAATATAGAAGAGAAGGGAGAGAGATAGAGATTAAAAGTATAACATTAAGACAACTTTATTATTTTTTTAGGTGTAAAATAGAAAGCTCTATCATTTTACGACAAATAAATGACTAGACTTTAATTTCTTGGCATATGGGAAAAGTTAACTGACTTCTTATATTATGAACTGGAGGGAGTATATATAAGTTCTGGAACTGAAGACATCTGGGGAGGGGAATTTGGTCACACTTGATCTGCTTCTGAAATACACAAGCATTTGAAATGGCGTATCATTATTCAGTTCGTTACTATTATGTCGTCTAATCAAGATATCACGTTGTTATTGTTTTTTTATTTTATTTTTAATAGCATGTATTTTGTATCAGTACTTAATAGAAAGCTTATTTACAGCATAACTACCGATTTATCAAAAGAATTAAGTTTTGGTAATGAAAACAAAAATAGAATATGGTTGCAGCCTCCTTGAAAGTACGAAACTGGTTTGAAAGTGAAAGTAAACTGGACGATGTGGTCGGAGTTGGAGCTAG